>NC_011914.2:1388363-1688363 GCF_000006355.2 Plasmodium knowlesi strain H
TGTTAGAATAATGTTGTATGGGTGTTAGAATGGGGTGTCCGGGTATAGGAGTAATACTGTATGGGTGTTAGAAGTGAGATTCCGGGTTTAGGGTGGTGACTGTTTTGAGTGTACACAGGACCAAAGTTTTGATAATTGCGAAATTAACACAAATGGCCAGGGCACCACAGGTGAAAATGTAAATAGCAAATTGCAGACAATGTTTGAGGACGAAGAAGATAAGACAGGACTGAAGGAATCTTTGGACAAAATATGTAAGTAGACACCCCAATCACAATAACCAACCAAACCCCCCAACCAAAAAAAAAGAAAAGTAAAAAAGAAAAAAAAAAAAAAAAAAAAAAAAAAAAAAAAAAAAAGAAAAAAAAGAAAAAAAAGGAAAAAAAGGAAAAAAAAAAAACTATAAGGTGGGGGGAGGGAGTGTATGATGAGGAGGAAGAAGGAGATGAGAAGGTTTTCGGGGTGTTAGAATTCAGATTCCGGGTTCAGAAATTCAGATTCCGGGTTCAGGAATAAGGTTGTAGGGGTGTTCATAGTCCGATTCCGGGTTTAGGAGAGAGGTTGTAGGGGTGTCAGAATAAGGTTTTACGGGTATTAGAAGTCAGATTCCGGGTTTAGGAATAAGGTTTTAGGGGTGTTAGAACAATGTCGTATGGGTGTTAGAATGGGGTTTCCGGGTATAGGAGTAATACTGTATGGGTGTTAGAAGTGAGATTCCGGGTTTAGGGTGAAGATTGTAAGGGTGTTAGAAGTCGGATTCCGGGTGTAGGAGTAGGGTTGTAGGTTTGTTGGAAGTCAGATTCCAGGTTTAGGAGTGAGGTGTCAGGGTGTAAGAACTTAGATTCGGGTTTTAGGAGGAAGCTGTCGGGGTGTAAAAACTTAGATTCCGCCTTTAGGACAAAGGTGTCAGGGTGTTAAGACTTAGATTCCGGGTTTAGGAGGAAGGTTGTAGGGGTGTTAGAACTCAGATTCCGTGTTTAGTATGCTGGTTGTAGGGGTGTTAGAACTCAGATTCCGTGTTTAGTAGGCTGGTTGTAGGGGTGTTAGAACTTAGATTCCGGGTTTAGGGGGAAGGTTGTAGGGATGTTAGAAGTCAGATTCCGGGTTTAGGACAAAGGTGTAAGGGTGTTTGGACTTAGATTCCTGGTTTAGGAATAATGTTTTAGGGGTGTCAGAATTCAGATTCCGGGTTTAGGACGAAGGTTTCAGGGTGTTAGACTGAAGTTTCAGGGTGTTAGACTGAAGTTTCAGGGGTTAGCTTCACCTGCTTTAGGGGGGGGGGGAGGAAAGACTCCTCGCAGACAGGGACTATATGCAACGACGACCGTATGGTATGAACCGGATGGTAGTGACCGGATGGTAGTGACCGGATGGTAGTGACCGGATGGTAGTGACCGGATGGTAGTGACCGGATAGTATGAACCGGATGGTAGGGAACCGGATGGTGGGAACTGGATGGTAGTAACCGGATGGTAGTGACCGGATGGTAGGGAAGCATCCCAGCATCCCTCCCGGGAGGGGTAGGAAAAAACTCCTCGAAGACAAAGACCGGATACTACACAGTAAACGGATGGTGGGAACCGGATGGTATGAACCGGATGGTAGAAACCGGATGGTATGAACCGGATGGTAGAAACCGGATGGTATGAACCGGATGGTAGAAACCGGATGGTAGAAACCGGATGGTATGAACCGGATGGTAGAAACCGGATGGTAGAAACCGGATGGTAGAAAGCGGATGGTAGTAAGCGGATGGTAGAAACCGGATGGTAGAAACCGGATGGTATGAACCGGATGGTAGAAACCGGATGGTAGAAACCGGATGGTAGTAAGCGGATGGTAGTAACCGGATGGTATGAACCGGATGGTAGAAACCGGATGGTATGAAGCGGATACTACACACTAACCTGATGGTACGAACCGGATGGTATTAACCGGATGGTATGAACTGGATGGTATGAACCGGATGGTAGGAACCGGATGTTAGGAACGGGATGGTATGAGCCGGATGGTACGAACTGGATACTACACACTAACCTGATGGTATGAACCGGATGGTAGTAACCGGACGGTAGGTACCGGATTGTATGAACCGGATGGTAGGAACAGGATGGTAGACGCGGGATGGTAGTAACCCTATGGTGGGAAGTGGATAGTGGGAACTGGATGGTAGAAACCGGATGGTAGGAAACCGGATGGTAGGAATCGGATGGTAGGTACCGGTTGGTAGGTGCCGGATGGTAGGTACCGGATGGTATGAACCCCATGGTATGAACCGGATGGTAGGAACCGCATGGTATGAATCGGATGGTATGGACGGGATGGCAGGGGCGCATCCCAGCATCCCTCCCGGGAGGGGTAGGTAAAACTCCTCGCAGACAAACCAAACCGGATACGACACAACAACCGGACGGTAGAAACCGGATGATAGGAACCCGATGGTATGAACTGGATGGTAGGAACAGGATGGTATGAACTGGATGGTATGAACTGGATGATAGAAATCGGATGGTGGGAACCGGATGGTGGAAACTGCATGGTGGAAACTGGATGTTGGAGACTGGATGGTATGAACCGGATGGTAGGAAGCGGATGGTAAGAACTGGATGGTAGGAATTGGATGGTAGGAACTGGATGGTGGAGACTGGATGGTGGAGACTGGATGGTGGGTACTGGATGGTGGGTACTGGATGTATGGGAACTGGATGGTATGAACGGGATGGTAGAAACCGGATGGCAGGGAAGCATCCCAGCATCCCTCCCGGGAGGGGTAGGTAAAACTCCTCGAAGACGAAAAACCGGATACTATACATCAACCACATGGTGGGGACTGGATGGTAGGTACCGGATGGTAGGAACAGGATGGTAGAGAACGGATGGTGGAAACTGTATGGTGAGAACTGGATGGTGGGAACTGGATGGTGGGAACCGGATGGTAGGAACCGGATGGTATGAACCGGATGGTATGTATCGGATGGTATGAAGCGGATGGTTATGAACCGGATGGTATGAACCGGATGGTATGAACAGGATAGTGGGAACTGGATGGTGGAAAGTGGATGGTGGGAACAGGATGGTGGGAACAGGATGATGGGAACTGGATGGTGTTAACTGGATGGTGGGAACTGGATGGTAGAAACCGGATGGTAGTAACCTGATATGGTAGTAACTGGATGGTGGAGACTGGATGGTAGGAACCGGATGGTATGAACCGGATGGTATGAACAGGATGGTGGGAACCGGATGGTATGAACCGGATGGTATGAACAGGATGGTGGGAACCGGATGGTATGAATCGGATGGTATGAACCGGATGGTATGAATCGGATGGTATGAACTGGATGGTAGTAACCGGATGGTATGAACCGGATGGTAGTAACCCGATGGTATGAACCGGATGGTGTAGTAACCCGATGGTATGAACCGGATGGTGGGAATCGGATGGTATGAACCTGATGGTATGAGCCGGATAGTATGAACCGGATGGTAGTAACCGGATGGCATGGAAGCATCCCAGCATCCCTCCCGGGAAGGGTAGGTAAAACTCCTCGAAGACGAAAACCCGGATACGATGCAACAACCGGATGGTAGTGGCCGGCTGGTAGTCGCCGGATGGTAGTAACCGGGTGGTAGTAACCCCATGGTAGTTGCCGGATGGTAGAAACCGGAAGGTAGTAACCGGATGGCGAAGAAAGCGGATACTACAGAACCGATCTACCAATATTTACTATAGGACTCTGTGTTGATTGGGGGAAAGTAGACAACATCACATCACCGACTACATAGACAACCATCGTCACCATATCATCATATTACTCATCCTTTGTATATTGTTCTTTCCTCTTATAGGTTTAGAATGTCTAGATAAGCAAAACCTATGTGAGCGTGCAGAATGTGTAGCTGGTAGATGGGTAGAAAACGGTAAAGTACAGGGTGGCGGAAGCGGGGCAACACGTACTTGGGTAAGGGAATAACCATTATACATATATACGTGTACATGTATACATATACACATACGTATTTACATCTATACATTTATGTAAATACATATTTGTATATGTATATGTATGTACATATACATATGTATATGTATATATGCATATGCATATATATATCTTTTACTTGTAGGATGATTTATGGAAGGAGAATGATGGTTTAGGGAAGGAATTGAAGGAACTCTCTGGAAACATGATAAATAAGAATGGGGAGGATGAAAAGCACTGTAAGGACCTTTCGAGTGAAGAAGAGAAGACAGTATGCAAGTTCATTGCTTCAGGTTTAAAGAGTATTTATGAAATTAAGGCAAAACCTAATGGAGGAAAGAGTACGAAGAAAGATTTAGAGGATCAATTATTTAAACGTACCATGCAATGTGTTTTATTAAATGCTTTTGCTGATAAATTAGAACAACTTCCATGTAAGGACGAAAAGAAAGTAAAGGAGGCTGTAAATGCAGCATTTGAGAAGAACGATCAAATTATGAAGGAAACTGCTCCCTGCAACAGTGATGGAGATAAGTGTTTTACGTGTAGTAGGTTTAACGACTATAAAGATTGCACAATTAAAGAAAATGGCAGCAGCGCAGGCGCAGAAGAGGAGTTAAAGAAAAAAATTGACCCTATGTTCAACAGCGGTGGTCAGGAAGAAATGAAGAAAATTCAGGAGGAAGCTCTGAGGAAAATATGTAAGTAGACACCACCATAAAATTGTGGTACGACCATAATAACTAATTCATCCACCTCTCATCCAACTTCCACCCATTTGCAAAACAGAACAAAACAAAAACAAAAACAGAAACAATTTGTTCTATATATATATATATATATATATATATATATATATATATATATATATATATTTATTATAGACGTATATATGTATATGCATATATGTATAGATGCATATATGTATATGCATATGTGTATAGATGTATATATATGTATAAATATATATGTGCATATGTATGTATATATATATATGTATATATGTATATGTATATATATGTATGTACGTGTCCATGTCTGCGTCTGCTTATAGGTAAACCTTGTGAGGAGGAGACTGGTAACAAATGTGGACGCTTAGAGTGTATTGTGAAGAAATGGGAAGGAAGGAATAAGGTATCAACCGGAACGGCTACCTGGGTAAGGAATGTGTGCTCGTGCTCTTGATCGTGGTCTGTTGTGCTGTGCTGATGTTGGAATGGAAATAACCATAACAACATCAACAACATCCATAACAATAATAATAACATCAATAACATCTACAACATATATGCTTATATATACATATGTATATATATATGTAACATATATATATATGTATATACATATATGTATACGTATGTGTATACGCATGTGTATACGTATATGTATATGTATGTATATGTATGTACATGTAAGTGTATATATATATATATATATATATATTCTTCAACTGCAGGAGCACATGAAGACTGACTTCGGGAATGACTTAACGAAGCTGTTGAAGCATATGGAGGAGAAGGCGCAGGAAACGGATTTAACGAAACACTGCAACAACAGCGACTGGAAAGATGGCGACGCCCATGGCTTCGCTAACAAGACCGCCTGCAAACTCGTCACTGCAGGATTACATCATATATCCAATATTCGACATGAATATAATCCGGATCCCAATAACGGGGATAAGAACCCTTATGATAACCAAGAGTTTAAACAAATCGTTTCTTGTTTAATGTTAAAGGCCGTCGTACAAAAAATGAAAGAGGACAGCAAAATTTGCGACATAGACCAAGGGATTAGGGTCGGCTTTTTACAGGCTTCCAAAATTAAAGGAACTTATTGCCAGAATGGTAAACCTTGCATTGTTTGCACGTGGGATGGCAGAACTAAGGACGAACTTGACACTTGCCAAATTGGCAGCAATGCCACTGACAAAGTAAAACCTAATTTAGATTCATTGCTCCAAGAGAATCAGGCCACTGTCAATGACACCCTCCAGGACGTACTTAAAACGGACCAGAAAGATGCATCCTTATGTCAACGTTTACAATGTTTAGCATCTCGAGTTCAGCTGACCCAGGGCAAGCACAATGCGGTAAGTAGAATAGAAGGAAAAGAAAAGGGAAAGGAAAGGAATAAAAATAAAAGGAATAAAAGAAAAGGAAAAAAAAAAAGAAAGAAAACTTCAGATTCCGGGTTCAGCAGTAAAGGTTTCAGGGGTGTCAGTAGCCAGGTTCCTGGTTTAGAAATAAGGTTCTTACGGGTATTAGAATAAGGTTGTTAGGGTGTTAGAATAAGGTTTTAAGGGTATAAGAGTAAGGTTTCGGGGTATAGGAGTAAGGTTTCAGGGTTTAGGAGTAAGGTTCCGGGGTTAGCTTTAGCTACTTTAGGGGGGGAAAGGAAAGACTCCTCGCCGACAGAGACCGGATACTATACACCAACCGGATGGCAGGGACCGGATGGCAGGGACCGGATGGCAGGGACCGGATGGCAGGGACCGGATGGCAGGGACCGGATGGCAGAAAACAGGATGGAAGAAGAGAAAAAGGAGAAAGAATGTATACTTGTACATATACATGTATGTATATGTATATATGCATATGCATTTATGCATATGCATATATATATATATATATATATATATATATATATATATATATTTTTTATCAACACCTTATACAGGACGACTTCTGGAACAGGAACACTGGCGAAGTCGCCACACTATGGAAAGAATTGGCAAAAGCAATGGAGGACAGTAATGGAAACGGAGGCACGGAATGTGATCAAATGGATGATAATAATAGAACACCCACCAACCCTGAAAAGACGGCATGCAATTATTTGCATGCCGGTCTAAAGGCATTGTACAATGGTTCTACGACGGCGGCGACGACGTCGGCACCGGCGTCGTCGTCAACAGGAACCAACATCTTGTCTCAACACCCATCGTTTAGACAAACGATGGGTTGTTTATTACTTCACGCCTATGCAAAAAAAATGAAAGAAGACTCAAAATGTGTCATTGATTCTGGTATAAAGAAGGCATTTAAGGCATGGAATGCAAGTATTACTAATGGTAATTGCAATGGCAAGGGACCTTGTGTCCCTTGCCAATGGAATGAAGACATCCTTGAAAGTTGCAAAATTAACACAACTGGCACAGGTGGCACCACAACCCCAACGCCAGTGAAGGAGAAGTTAACACAAGTTCAGCCCCAAATTGGTAATGACGCAACTACCACCCTAAAGAAAATAAATGATATGTCCACTTTATGCGATTACATTAGATGTGCCGGACCCAAATGGTTCAAAAACCAAATGAAAGGGACTGGTAATCCTACAATGAATTGGGTAAGTATTACTAAAAACAACACAACACTTAGTGGGAATGGAATGAATATTTAAAAAAAAAAAAAAAATTCATATTCCGGGTTTAGGAAGAAGGTTTGAGGGTACAGGAGTGAGGCTGTAGGGTATAGGAATAAGGTTTTTAGCACTATAGAAATAAGGTTTTAGGTGTATTAGAACTCAGATTCCGGATATAGAAATGACGTTGTAGGGGTGCTGGAGTAAGGTTGTTGGGGTGTTGGAATGATGTTGTTGGGGTGTTAGAATAAGGTTGTAGGAGTGCTAGAATAAGGTTGTTGGGGTATAAGAATAAGGTTTGAGGGGTGTTGAAAGTCAGGGTTCAGGGTTTAAGAGTAAGGTTGTAGGGGTATAAGAAGAAGGTTGCAGGGTATAAGATGAAGATTGTTGGGGAGTTGGAATGATGTTGTTGTGGTGTTGGAATGATGTTGTTGTGGTGTTGGAATGATGTTGTTGTGGTGTTGGAATGATGTTGTTGTGGTGTTGGAATGATGTTGTTGTGGTGTTGGAATGATGTTGTTGTGGTGTTGGAATGATGTTGTTGTGGTGTTGGAATGATGTTGTTGGGGTGTTGGAATGATGCTGTTTGGGGTGTTGGAATGATGTTGTTGGGGTGTTGGAATGATGTTGTTGTGGTGTTGGAATGATGTTTTTGGGGTGTTGGAATAAGGTTGTAAAGGTATTGGAATAAGGTTGTATGGGTGTTGGAATTAAGGTTTTAGGGGTATTAGAATAAGGTTTTAGGGTATAAGAGGAAGGTTTTAGGGTATAGGAATAAGGTTTTAGTGGTATAGGAATGAGTTTTCAGGGTTTAGGAGTGAGGTTCCGGGGTTAGCTTCAGTTACTTTAGGGGGGGGAGAGGAAAAACTCCTCGCAGACAGGAACCGGATACTACACCAACTTGATGGCTCACTAATCGGATACTACATACTAACCGGATGGCACAGCAACCGGATACTACACAACGAATTATATATATATATAACCTTTTTCTTTTTTTTTTTTTAACAGTGTAACTTTTGGGAGGAGGAAGGCGTCAAACCAACATTGCTAACAATGTTCCAGGAAATCGAGACGAAGGGAAAGGATAATGCAACCAACACTAATGATGTTGTATGCAATGATTTTGGTGATGGTAATGAACATAGTGTTGAAAGAAAAGCTTGTAATCATATCGCGGCGGGACTAAAACAAATTTCTGAGGTTAAAGGGGAGGCTAATGGTAGTTCCCATCGGAATGCCCAGGTTGATGACAAATTTTTTAAACAAACTATGATGTGCGCAGCACTTAACCTTTATGCAACTGAAATAGTTAACGAGTCGAATGATAAATGTCCCATTGATGAGACAAAAATAAATGAAATGTTCGATAAATGGAATGAAACATATAATAATAAATCTTTGTGTAATGGTGTTGGTAGTGGTAGTAATAATGTTTGTTTTAAGTGTCAAAGGGAAGAAAAAATTTTGGACGATTGCCAGCTGAGCGTCGCAGACGCTCTGGTGGCAACACAATCACAAAGTGGAACTTGCGATAAAAGCAATGCTGACGCAATTAAAGTCAAAGAACAAATGACCAAACTCCTCAACGAAGACAACGACCAATCCCAATCCAACACCAACACCATTAAATCCAACATAACAACCACCTTATCTTTTATCACTGAAATGACCTCCTCTTTCTGTACTCAACTCCAATGCGCAGCAAAAAAATACTACGTAAAAAATAACACTGGTGCAAAAAGCAGCGATGTGTCTTGGGTAAGAAAACGAACATCAATAACAACTACATATATACATATATATACACATATACATATATGTATATGTATGTATATATATATATGTACATATGTATATATGTATGTACATGTATATATGTATATGTATATGTCTATGTATGTATATATGTATGTATGTATATATGTATACACATATGTGTATACATATATACATATATATTTTTTCTTTTCTTACTTTCTTTTTCTTTTGTTCTATGTTTAGGATGCCTTGATGGATAAGATCGGAAAGGAATTAACGGCACTTTTAAATAATATGAACAACGCTAAAAAGCAGTCGGACGCTGCCAAATATTGCAAAGACGACAACCCCCCGTGGAGTGATAAGGGCCATACAGAAAGGCGAACAAATAGAGCAGCTTGTTTACATTTTGCTTCAGGATTGCAGCACATTTATACCCACGGTAATGGCCGTGTTAACGGCCCATCGTTTGGACAAACGATGGGTTGTTTATTTCTTAAAGAATATGCAAAGCAATTAATAGATTTGGCAGATAAAGAAAAAAAGTATAAGGTACATCCTGATTGTAGTGTAGATTCGGGCATAGAATATGCTTTTAGCAAAAGTAATGCCATTATGGAAGGAACACCTCCATGTGACAAAAGTAGTAATTCTTGTTTTGAATGCAAAATTGACAAAGATTATAATGATTGCAAAATTGGCAATGACAAAGTAGGAAGTGAAGTTAATAAATTGTTCGAAGACCCATCGAACAAAAACCATATGCAACAAACATTAGAGAATACAGTCTGTCCCATCCTTCTTACGGATATCCTCACCCCTTTTCTTCCTTTGGCTCCTGTCTCTATTGGCCTTTCTGCTATGGCTTATTATCTTTGGAAGGTAAGATAAAAAAATTAATGAAAAAAAAAAAAAAAATATAAAAAAAAATTAATGAAAAAAAAAAATTTAATGGACAAAATTAATGGTTAAAAGGAAGAAAAAATTTTTTAATGGTTAAAAAAAAAAAATTTTTTTAATGGTTAAAAGAAAAAAAAAATTTTAATGTGTAAGAAGAACATTTCACAATCTTCTTAACAAAAATATCTTCTCATTTTTTTTTTTTTTTTTTTTTTTGTGTAGTATTTTGGTCCTCTTGGTAAAGGAGGACCACGTTTCAGAAGATCTCCTGCTGAAATTCCTGGTTCATCGGTACAGGAACAAGTCCTCGATCATGTGGAAGAAGCCGGTTCACATGAATATCGATTGGTGAAGGAACGAAAACCTCGTTCTGTTCCAACGAGAACAAAACGTTCCGATCGGGCGAATCGCCGCACAATTATTGAAATTCATTTTGAAGTGTTGGACGAATGTCAAAAAGGGGACACACAATTGAACCAGAAGGATTTTCTGGAACTTTTGGTTCAAGAGTTCATGGGATCCGAATTTATGGAAGAAGAACAGGTTCCTAAGGAAAATGTTCTTATGGAAGGTGTTCCTATGGAAAGTGTTCCTATTAAAGAGGTTCCAAGTTTAGGTTCCGGGCTTATGGTTTAGGGTTCATGGTCTCAGGTTCACAGTTTAGGGTTCACAGTTTAGGGTTCACAGTTTAGGGTTCACAGTTTGGGATTCACAGTTTAGGATTCACAGTTTAGGGTTCACAGTTTGGGGTTCACAGTTTAGGATTCACAGTTTAGGGTTCACAATTTAGGGTTCACAGTTTAGGGTTCAGGGTTTAGGGTTCAGTGTTTAGGGTTTAGGGTTTAGGGTTAAGGTTTTAGGGTTCAGGGTTTAGGATTTAGGGTTTAGGATTTAGGGTTTAGGGTTCAGGGTTTAGGGTTCAGGGTTTAGGGTTCAGGGTTTAGGGTTCAGGGTTTAGGGTTCAGGGTTTAGGGTTCATGGTCTCAGGTTCACGGTTCAGGGTTTAGAGTTCACAGTTTAGGGTTTATTGTTTAAGATGAAGGATATTGGTTTCACACCTTTTGTCCTTTTTTTTTTTTCCTTTTTTTCCTTTTTATATTTTCTTGAAAAGAAAAAAAAAGAAAAAGAAGAAGATTTTTTCTTTCACATTTATTCCTTATTTTGTTTGTAACTTTATTTTTTTTTTTTTTTTGGTGAAAGGACAACTTTTGTTTATAGAAAAAAAAAACAAAAAACATTCTTCTTTTTTTAAGAACATTCTTCTTTTTTTTTTTAAGAACACACATTCTTTTTTTTTTTTTCCGTTTGCGAAAAATATATTTTTTTTTCTTTTTTCTTTTTCCGCTTGCGAAAAATATATTTTTTTCGTTTTTCTTTTTCTGTTTGCGAAAAATATATTTTTTCTTCTTTTTTTCCTTTTTTTTTTTGCGGAAAGCAGGAGGTTAAGCGCGCGAATAAATGATGTATGCTGATAGCGCACACCAAAGAAAAAAAAAGAAGAAAAGGACGGTGGATGATGAAATATATTACAGTTGCAAAAGGTTGCAAAATATAAAGGAATAACACACACTTATCCCGCACAAGAAAAAATTGTGTGTACATACGTGTAGGCACAAACAACCTTATAGAAATACACATACATTTTACACGAAAAATTTATACAGAATAACGAGAATATGCGGAAATGGCTTGGTTATGTGTTCCGCGGTTAAGGATAAAGTGAGTTCCGGGTTAAAAGTAAAGTTGGTTCCGGGTTAAAAGTAAAGTTGGTTCCGGGTTAAAAGTATGGTTGGTTCCGGGTTAAAAGTGAAGTGTGTTCCGGGTTAAGAGTAAAGGTGGGTTCCCGGTTAAGGATAAGACGGGTTCCAGGTTAAGGGTAAAAGTAGGTTCCGGGTTAAAAATAAGGTCGGTTCCGGGTTAAGGGTAAGGTAGGTTCCGGGTTAAAAGTATGGTTGGTTCCGGGTTAAAAGTAAAGTTGGTTCCGGGTTAAAAGTATGGTTGGCACCGAGTTAGGGATAAGGTAGGTTCCTGGTTAAAAGTATGGTTGGTTCCGGGTTAAAGGTAAAAGTGGGTTCCGGGTTAAAGGTAAAAGTGGGTTCCGGGTTAAAGGTAAAAGTGGGTTCCGGGTTAAGGATAAATGTGGGTTCCGGGTTAAGGATTAAAGTGGGTTCCGGGTTAAGGGTAAAAGTGGGTTCCGGGTTAAGGGTAAAAGTGGGTTCCGGGTTAAGAGTAAAGTTAGTTCCGGGTTAAGGAAAAGGTAGGTTCCGGGTTAAGGATCAAAGTGGGTTCTGGGTTAAGTATAAGGTAGGTTCCGGGTTAAGGGTAAAAGTGGGTTCCGGGTTAAGGGTAAAAGTGGGTTCCGGGTTAAGGGTAAAAGTGGGTTCCGGGTTAAGGGTAAAAGTGGGTTCAGGGTTTAGGGTTTAGGGTTCAGGGTTAAGAGTAAAGTTGGTTCCGGGTGAAGGGTAAAGTTGGTTCCGGGTGAAGGGTAAAGTTGGTTCCGGGTTAAGGATAAAAGTGGGTTCCGGGTTAAGGATAAATGTAGGTTCCGGGTTAAGGATAAAAGTAGGTTCCGGATTAAGGGTAAGGTAGGTTCCGGGTTAAGGATAAGGTAGGTTCCGGGTTAAGGATAAAAGTGGGTTCAGGGTTAAGGATAAAAGTGGGTTCCGGGTTAAGGATAAATGTAGGTTCCGGGTTAAACATAAGGTAGGTTCCGGGTTAAGGGTTAATTTGGGTTCCCGGTTAAGGATGAAAGTAGGTTCCGGGTTAAGGATAAAAGTAGGTTGCGGGTTAAGGGTACAGTAGGTTCCGGGTTAAAAGTAAAGTTGGTTCCGGATTAAGGGTAAAAGTTGGTTCCGGGTTAAGGGTAAAAGTTGGTTCCGGGTTAAGCATAAGATAGGTTCCTGGGTAAGGGTAAAAGTGGGTTCCGGGTTAAGGATAAAAGTGGGTTCCGGGTTTAGGATAAAAGTGGGTTCAGGGTTTAGGATAAAAGTGGGTTCCGGGTTAAGGATAAAAGTGGGTTCCTGGGTAAGGGTAAAAGTGGGTTCCGGGTTAAGGATAAAAGTGGGTTCCGGGTTTAGGATAAAAGTGGGTTCAGGGTTTAGGATAAAAGTGGGTTCCGGGTTAAGGATAAAAGTGGGTTCCGGGTTAAAGATAAAAGTGGGTTCAGGGTTTAGGATAAAAGTGGGTTCAGGGTTTAGGATAAAAGTGGGTTCCGGGTTAAAGATAAAAGTGGGTTCCGGGTTAAGGATAAAGTGGGTTCCGGGTTAAGGATAAAAATGGGTTCCGGGTTTAGGATAAAAATGGGTTCCGGGTTTAGGATAAAAATGGGTTCCGGGTTTAGGATAAAAATGGGTTCCGGGTTTAGGATAAAAATGGGTTCCGGGTTTAGGATAAAAATGGGTTCCGGGTTTAGGGTTCAGGTTTTAGGGTTCAGGTTTTAGGGTTCAGGGTATAGGAATAAGGATTATGGTTATAAGAATAAGTATTCATGTTATATGAATAAGAATTCAGGGAATAGGGATATGTATTCAAGGGGATAAGAATAAAGGTTTCAGAGTAAAGGAATTAGATTTTAGGGTTATAGGAAGAAGTTTTCAGGGTATAGGAATAAGGATTTAGTATATAGGAATAAGGATTTAGGGTATAGAAATAAGCATTCAGAGATATAGGAATAAGCATTTAAAGGTATAGGAATAAGCATTCAGAGGTATGGGAATAAGCATTCAGAGGTATAGGAATAAGCATTCAGAGGTATAGGAATAAGCATTCAGAGGTATAGGAATAAGCATTCAGAGGTATAGGAAGAAGGTTTCAGGTTATAGGAAGAAGGTTTCAGGGTATAGGAATAAGGATTTAGGGTATAGGAATAAGGATCAAGGGTATAGGAATAAGGATCAAGGGTATAGGAATAAGGATCAAGGGTATAGGAATAAGGATGCAGGATATAGGAATAAAGTTGTATGTGTGTTAGAATAAGGTTTACGGTTTATTTGTTTCAATGAGGAGGAGGAGAAGGATGGAGTGCCATTATAATTTGTGGAGTGATATTAATTGTTCGAAAAGGGGGATTATGTGGAGTATGGAATATATAGTGAATGCATATATATATGCATTCACCTGATAATTATTTTATATAATTCCTTTGATATGAGATATATATTTAGAAATAACTTATTGTGTTTTTAATCCACCTTTCGTTCACTGAAACATATGAATAAATGACATTTTTGTTTTAGGGGAGATGAGGGATCCTTCGTTATATGGAGTGCACTACATACATTTTTTGTAATTCAGTGTATATTTCTGTTAATGAATTATAATAGTTCTTATAGAAAGAAAAAAACATTTTTTTTTTTTTTTTTTTTTTGTTCTACTTCGGAATATAATGGTTCGACTATATTTGGACTAATGAACATTCTCAAATAGGAACATAGTCTTCGAAAGAATAGGAAAGGGAATAAAGGAAAAGGAAAAGAAAAATAAGGGATAAGAAAGGGTTTAAGGAATAAGAAGAAAAGGAATGAAAAGAAAAGTTATGAAAAAAGTATAGAATAAAGAAGGAGAAAAAGAAGAAAGAAATGTAAAAGAAAGGGTTTAAGGAAAGAAGGAAAAGAGAAAGAAAATGGGAAGAAACTTATTTTTTCTGTATAAATGAATAAATAAATGTATGCATTTATTATGTATGGAAGTTATAGAAAATATATAATAGTCAAAGGAAGAGGAGGAGGGGGTGGGGGAAAAGTTCTCCATTTCGATTGATAGGTTTATGGTTGTTGGATAAGAAAAAATTAATCTATATATCACATTATGTTTATATTATCATGAGGATAAAGATACATATACATAAACATAGACATACATATACGTATATATATATATATATATATATATATATATATATATATATATATATATATGTATATATGTATACATGTATATGTATTTTTTGAATGAAAATTTAGAGGATTAAATTTCAAAGAATTAACTTTTAGGAAAATATGAGTGGAAGTAGTGAAGAGGGGAAGAAACTTCAATGTAATAAGACGCTGGGTGATCTGCAAAGTTACAAGAGTCAACTGGGACAAAGAATAGAGAAAATTTCCTCAAACGAAAAAAATGCCGCGGAGGGTGTTGCCCCCGTCTGGTGTTGTTTATCTAACATATATAATTCAAGTAACGATAAGTTTGGACCTTGTCACCTTATATATTATACTGTAGGAAGCATGATATATAAAAAATTGAAGGATAAAAATAAGTTTGATGAAATTATGAAAGAAGTATACGATATATTGAAACCTCAGTTGAAGACGAGTGAATGTAACATACGGGGAAACAGTGACAGTGGGAAAAAGTTGTTCGAGTTAATGGAAAAATTCTCCTATTACAATTTGGACCGCAGGAATGTTTGGAAAGAAAGCGAAGGAGATTCTCAGAAAGTCAATTGTGAGGGATGTGCTGATTATTTAAGGGAAGTATCCAGTGCATGTAAGGTGGTGGAAGCATATTGTAAGGAGGAGCAGAATAATAAGAAGTGTGGGGTAATTGAACTGGATGAAGGTGATGAAAGCAGCCCAGGGTATGTGGCACAGTTGATAGATAGCTTCATTCCAAAAACCGAAAATGGAAAAATTACGGAGGAGGAACTACAGAGGCTGAAGGTACACTTACTCCCCTTATTTTTTTTTTTCCCCTCTTCTCAATTTAAATCTATATATAGAATGCATTATATTCACACTCCATATACATATATATACAGATATATATATATATAACACTTTATATGTATATAGAGAGCATATTATGTGAATGCAGAGTGGACAATGCGTGTATATATGTATAGGGGAATATAAATGGGAAGAACATATACATATACATATGTAAATATGTATATGTATACATTCTATTCCTCTCCATATATATATTCCATTTTATATTCCATTCCCCTTTTCCCCTCTCTATTTACATTTATAGGAAAAGCAGGAATGTTTGAAGGAGTTACCTTCAGACATGAAGCATAGGACATTCAGTGATATCAAAAATCAGTGTAGTGATGGTAATGGACGTTTTGCCGGGGTAATGAAGGAAAGGTTAAGGACATCACTGAATGAATCTGGATGTGGTGCGAACTGCGCCAATCAAATTATAAGAGGTGCATGTTCTGCACGCGGAACGCACGAAAGCAGTTCTCCCAATGGTGATCATTGCACGTCCCTATATTATTATATAGGAAGTGTAATATCTACCGTACCAGGAAGTGTCACATTGTTCAAAGACTTTATGAATTCAGTTTACGAAAAATTAGGGGAGTTCGGAATTAGTGGCGAATGTACTAATATACACCCCAAATTGGACGACAAAACCACCTTCGATAACATGAAATCAGTATATTATTACACTCGAGACTACACTACTATAAGGCCATATATACAGGTTCCCGGGGCCGGAGGATTTTCCTGTACTGATATAATTCGTGGTTATTTGGACAACGTCCTTTCAGCCTATAAATATATGGAGCAAGAGTGCCCACAGGGGGACGAATATGGGAGTAGAAATAATAAACAATGGTGCAAGAATTTTAAGAGCATGACTGCTACACGTAGTCTTACGGAGTTATTACAATTAAAGTCTTCCTTAGAACATATATCCTCCCTGTCCACCGCGGACTCTACCACCGCGGTCACCACGGGCTCCGCCGTGGGTGGTACATTATTCACGTTAGGATTACCATTAGCTGCTTTCCTTTCTTACAAGGTAAAACTACAACTACATAATTATAGGTACATAATTACAACTACATAATTATAACTACATAATTACAACTGCAATTGCATAATTACATAATTACAACTACAACTACATAACTATAATTGTAATTCTAAATGCTAATTACAAAGTACAAAGTGTAATTGTTATTGTAATAACAATAATTGTTCATTATAATTGTTCACTATAATTATAGTGTAATAATATAAATAATAATAGTATTTTATTATTTATTTTCTTCCTCTTTACCTTCAAAAAAAAACAAACAAAAAAAAAAAAAATAATAATAAATTAAGAGAAAAAAAAAAAATTTAATTTAAAAAAAAAAAAACAAAAAAAAAAAAATTAAAAATATATGTAATAGACTGTATTAATTATATACACATCTATATATACCATATTATGCCTACATATATACACATATATACATACATATACATATACACACATATATATGTAAGTATATATATGTATACACATATATGTGTATATATGTATATGTATGTATATATGTATATGTATATATGATACATATTTTTACATTCCCTTCTTTTTTTTATTCACAATTTTCTTCAGTATGATCTTTTACCATCTGGAATACGTAAATTCTTCCATAATGGCAGAAGTGGAACCAGAATGAGAAGATCAGCATTCGAACCGAATTCTGACGCAGAAATGGAAAATTTCACTGAATATTACACAGAAAACGGCTCAACAACAACAGATCCAACAGAATATTCCACAGTAGCAGGTTCATCATCTAATTTAACAACAACTTCAACAGAGGACAGTTCTATTTTATATGATGAAGATGGACCATCGCGATCACCACCATTACCGAGAAAAAAAAGGGGAGGAGGAAATAATCGAAGGGGCCAAAATATTAGTTATCATAGTATGGAACGTTGAATGTAACATTAAATAGGGTGTCCCAAAAAACCCCTTCCTGAAGGGAAGGCATACAGAACCACGCACAATTTATAAAATATAAAGAACAAAAGGACGATTCCTTTCTTCTTATTTTATTATTATTTTTTTTTTTTTTTTTTTCTGTACTAAATTGTTTATGTTCATGTGTAACCAATATAAGTGAAAGAAAACGAAAAAAAAGGAAGATTCTTTTTTCCACATTTATTTCTTATTTTGTTTGCAACTTTCTTTTTTTTTTTTTTTTTTTCTGCTGAAAGGACAACTTCTGTTTATAGAAAAAAAAAAGAACATTCTTCTTCTTTTTTGAAGAACACACATTTTTTTTTTTTTCTTTTCCTTTTTATTTTTTCTTAAAAAAAAAAAAAGAGAAGAAGAAAAAGAAGGATTCTTTCTTCCACATTTATTTCTTATTTTGTTTGCAACTTTCTTTTTTTTTTTTTTTTTTTCTGCTGAAAGGACAACTTCTGTTTATAGAAAAAAAAAAGAACATTCTTCTTCTTTTTTGAAGAACACACATTTTTTTTTTTTTCTTTTCCTTTTTATTTTTTCTTAAAAAAAAAAAAAGAGAAGAAGAAAAAGAAGGATTCTTTCTTCCACATTTATTTCTTATTTTGTTTGTAACTTCTTTACTGAACATTCAAAGTGTTCATTAAAATTTCTTTTGTTACAAAAACTTTTGTCCTAATAATTTTTTATAATTTTTTCCCGCCATTTTTTTTGTAAATATGTAAATATATCTTTGAAAAGGGTAAGGACTTTTCCTTTCTTTTTTTTTTTTTCTTCTTTCTCCTTCCGCGTCGCCTCGTTTGGGATTGTTCTTTTCCTTTCATGCAGCGTTATTCACACGTACACAAATGGAAGAAAAAAAAAAAAAAAGGGAAAAAGGAAAAGGAAGAAAAAAGAATAGATGGAAGGAAAGAAGGAAAGAAAGGAAATGAAAAAAAAAAAAAATGAAAAAAGAAAGGAATGAAAAAAAAGGGGAAAAAAAAAAAAAAAAAAAAAAAATGGAATACCGCTGCAGAAGAGTATTATATGTAGCATCACAGTAATGATGAAAAAACTTCCAGGTGGGACGAAAAATAAAAATAAATAAAAGGGGGGGAATGCATGGTCAGCTTAAAAGCGTATAATTACTCGTTTGGATGTGCCTATGTAAATGATGGTACACTTATTCGTGTCACGTAGGCACATGCCCACCTTATTGACTTTTGCTTACATGAAGGCAACACCGTTACGGTGAGAGAAAAAAAAAAAAAAAAAAGGGGATACAAAATGGGGACGCAAAGGGTAGCTGAAGAAGCGTACAAAAAAAATTTGCAGGTCGAATAAAGCATAGCGCCAAGGGGAAAAAAAAAAAAAAAAATACCACGACTGTTGCTCAACTGCGGTGCGTGTCGCCTGGGGGAGTACTCAGTTAAAAGCTCTGCATTACAAGGAAAAGCTGAAAATGAAAACGCAGCCAAAAAAACAAATAAGAACGCGCAAAAATGCAAAGTTGCTAATATTTTTGGGAGAAACGTTAAAAACATATGCTACGCAAAAATAATAATGAAAACTTTTTGAGGAGTACCACCTTCTTTGTATTATCGCGGTGCGCGCTTGAGGCAACTTTCGTGAATTGAACTTGGGCAATTACGACTTTGCTTGTTCGTTCCTCCTGTGTTCAGCATACAGCGCACAACGTTACAGTGTATGATGTACATATGCGTTTTTTTTTTTTTTTTTCTCTTTTTTTCCTTTCCACGCGCCCTCAACCTTCTGTAAGGTGTTTCCATCACTCCATTCGACGTATAGCGTACGGCACATACCGTGTAGCGCATAACGCAAGGAGCAACTTCCTTTTCGTTTATCCATTGCCCTACAATAGGCGTACATTTTTGAAACCTATCTTTAGGGGAAGTAATCACTGATCTGACCCTATACGTGCTTACGGGCAACGAAGCGTGCATTTGGATTTGCCGGTGAAAGCCCCTCTGGTGTTCCGAAGTACCGCGCCTACACGTACTTCCCCGTTTAGCCGAAGCGTCACCTCTTTCTTTAACCCCTGTCGCCCCGCGTAACGGCTCCGTCCTCTCCACGTAAAAAAAAAAAAAAAAAAATTAACCAAAAGAAATATGGAACAAACACCAGACGCTAAAGCTGAAGAGATCGACCTGGAGAAGTACACCCATTCTGGGTCCATCGCGAACACCACATTGAAGAAGATTATCGAGAAGTGTGTAGAAGGTAAGTACAGAACGTATAGCTAAGGAAGGGGAAGGAGCTCATACATTTTCTATGCGAAATTTATCCTTGTTGCATCATACTCTCCTTTTTTTTCTCCTTCTGATGACTCCACTCTCATACGTTAACCACTCCCTGTCTGTAGGTGCGAAGATCTGCGAGCTATGTGACTTTGGAGAGAAGGTCCTGAAGGAGGAGCTGGACAAAGTGTACACAAAAAAAGAAAAAGGAAATAAAGTGGAAAAGGGGATTAGTTTCCCTGTGACGATTAACGTTAACGAAGTGTGCAACAATTACTCCCCCGCACCTTCCGATAATGAAGAGACCATAAAAAGTGGAGACATTGTTAAGATATGCCTGGGTTGCCATATAGATGGGCACATCAGTATGGTTGGGCACACCATCTACGTCGGCAAAGAAAATGAAGTCATCGAAGGTCCCAAGGCGGAAGTATTAAAGAACGCGCATACTATCTCGCAGCTATTTTTGAAAAGTCTAAAGGTTGGAGTAAACGCCAGTGACATAACCAAAAATATACAGAAGGCATGTGAAGAATTAAAATGTACTGTAATTCCAAACTGTGTAACTTATCAGATTAAGAAGTACATCTTGGAAGGAAGCAAATTTATTTCGCTAAAGGAGAACCCTGAAAATAAAATTGAGGACTTCCAGATAGAATCTGACGATATATACATCATCGACGTGATGGTCACCACAGGGGATGGAAAAATAAAAGAGAGTGATCATAAGACAACCATTTATAAACGGGAGGTGCAAAAGAATTATCACTTGAAAACGAATTTGGGTAGATCCTTCATCAACGAGGTTAATAAAAAATTCCCCGTCCTTCCTTTTCATGTGAAGCATGTAGAAGATCAGCGAGCCGCTCTCATCGGTATCCCCGAAGCCTTAAGGCATGACCTAATCAAACCGTACAATGTCTATACGGAGAAGAAAAAAGAATTTGTGTCTCAGTTTAAGTACACCGTTATGGTTAAGGAAGAAGGAATTAAGCAGCTCACTGGTATCAAGTGTTCTCAACTGAATAACTGCAAAACGGTGAATGAAATCCAGGACGAGACGATCAAGGCCATTCTGGCTACGTCCCTGACGGCCAAGAAGAAGAAGTCTAAGGGGAAGCCCAACGGGGAAACGCCCCAGGATAACTGAGCCCCCCTTCCGTTAGCCCCGCCGGACCTGCAGTGCGACACCAAAAGGAGAGAAACATCTCTGGGGAGGCAATTGTAATGATAACTGAATAGCAAGTGCACGAGGAACACTCCCCTTTATCCCTTTTGACATCACGCGAGTGATAGACAATCGCTCGGTCCATTCAGCGAATAGGCAACGGAAATGGCAACAGTGGTATCCACCTTCGGTGGGAACTTCCATCTGCCCCCGACCGCAAAAATTACCAGCATATAATTAAAGCAAAACGAAAAGGGTACGTTTGTTTTATTTTGTTAATTTATGTGTGCGTATCATTATTAACTTTTTCTGCTGTTTTTTTTTTTTTTTTTTAAACTGCACATTTTTTAAAACAACAGAATTTTATAAGTTTTTCCTGAATGGAAATATTAACAAAAGTGACATAAACATATTTGTGGGGACATTTTTTTTTTTTTTTGTTCCACCCTAAAGGGTGGCCTCAAATTTGAATGCGCCTAGAGGGGGGGGCACTTGGGCACTGTGGCAACATGGACATAAGCATATACGCATACACCTGTACGTGCATGTATATGTACGCGTATGTGTGTATACGTGTATGTATTTGTGCACCCACTTCCCGGCATCTGAAATCGTGCAGACGGCCGTGTGGCAAGGCAAACTGGCGAGTGCGAGTTGACAAAAGAATGCCGCGGGGGCCACATGATTGATTGACTGATGACTAATTGACTGATGACTGATTGACTGATGACTAATTGACTGATGACTGATTGACTGATGACTGATTGACTGATGACTGATTGACTGATGACTGATTGACTGATGACTGATTGACTGATTGACTGATGACTGATTGACTGATTGACTGATGACTAATTGACTGATGACTGATTGACTGATGACTAATTGCACAGAAAAAATAAAAGGGGGTGAAAAAGAAGAGAAAAAATGGAGCAACCGGTCGGCGGTCTCTTCACATTTTTTCTTCTTCTCTTTCTGTTGTTTTTTTTTTCCCCCCCGTTGGCTAGCTGAAAAAAAAAAAAAAATTCCCCCTCTGATGCTGCAGAACACCGCGCCCCCCTAAAACAAATTGTTGTACAGCTTATCCTTCTTGTAGGTAAACTTGAGCACGTAGAGGAGGCAGAAAGATATCAACCAGGGGAAGCAAGTCAAGATTAGCAGGACGTCGGATAAAACATGGACATTGTGTTTGTTGACATTAACGTGCACGCTGTTGACATTCACGTGGACACTACCGACCTTCCTCTTGTCGATATAGTTATATCGATTGAGAAGGAAGGAAAGGAAAAAAGTGCCAATGATGGAAGACCCAATGTTCTCGAAAGCACTCATCAACGCCATGACGAAAGCAGTGTGTCTCTGTTTGACAATGTCAATTATGATAGGTTTATGTGTGCCTATATTTATCCACCCACTTAAAATACCCATAAGAAGAGAAATTATAACAAAATATATAAAAGAATCCGCTTCCTTGGGCACAAAAAAAAACATCGTAAACATTAAGATGATCCTTAAGCAGTGCGTACACATTCCTATCCGTTGTCGATTGATGTCTTTGTTTAATTTATAAATATAATCACTGATAATCCCAATGAAGGGAGAAATTAAACTCGCACAAAGCCAACTTAAGGATATTATTAAGCCACTTCTGAAATCCGATATATTACAATACTGAAAAAAATAAATCATTAAACTGAGGACATGCTTCGGGATTCCATTTAACATTCCCATCGTGATCATTAACCAGAAACTGTAATTTTTAAAAACGTATTTAATTTCGTATAGGTATGAAAATTCATACTTCATCTTTTTATCTTTTTCCTTTTCGTCATCTTCTAGTAGATTGTCCAATTCTTCTCTATGTTCGTATTTTTCTCTTTCTTCATTTCGCTTTGCAAAAATGGAGGAGGGGGACGAGGCAGAGTTTGTTCCCTTCCCTGTCATTTCATTCGCATCATCTTCCAGAGAAGTTTTTTTTTTTTTCTTCTTTTTATCTGCGTCTTCCATATGATTCTTTCTCCATTTGGAGTAGTTCCCCTTTCCCACAGTTGTACAGTCTCCCTCCCCGCTAACTGCACTTTCCCCGCTGCTACTTCTACTGGCGTCTACATTTAGCGCGGTACCCTTCAGGGAACTCCCCTTCTTCAAAGCCATGTGGCAAAGGGATCGCTTAATAAGATTACTATTTATCCTTTCGCTCGCCGATATTAAACTAATGGTGTTCAAATCATCATTCGTACTTGCGCTGTGCCTTACACTCAATTTGCTCGAATTATGCAAATAGGCTGTGTCGTCGCACGCTTTGGATATATTGGCCAGTCCTTCCCTATGTAACACATACTTGCTGTCGTAACTTTTACTCGTTCCAAGGGGTAGATGGCGATGCCCCTCTTCCTGATGCTGATGTTTCTGCTCCTCCACCTTTTCACTGACTTCTCCACAATTGCCCTCCATGGAGGGTTTACCCTGTTCTGCATTAAAAAGTAAAATTTCTTCCTCCTCTTTCTTCTTCTTCTTCTTTTTCTTCTGGTCTGCCCTTTCCTTGCTTGCACCCTGGAGATTCTCCAATTTGTTGTTTTCCCTCTTGAAGCAATTTTCCTCCTTCTCGCTCTCCTGACAGATATCCGTCATGTGGTCCAAGGAGACCAAATAACTAAAGCTGTAGTTTTTGCTTCTGCTACTTTGGAATTTTTTTTGCTTGATTAACCCTAGCAGGTATATGCAGACGAGTATCGGAAAGAAGGATATTACGAAGTAGCATATTCGCCATCCATTAAACCCCAAGTAGAACTTATTACTCAGATTGGTGTTTATCGAAATGGACACCATGTGCGAAATGGACGAGAAAAAATGAAGGAAGCCAAAAATGGTACTTCGGTTTTCACTAAAAACGTTGTTTGTGTAAATTTTCTGAATTAAGATGTATATACATGAATTGTTGATTCCCATAATAAACATAAAAAAAAAAAAGTACAGGAAGTTATTTGACAGCATGATGCCAAAAATGACTACCACGTAGACGATGGAAGAGACCACTAAAATGTTAAGTGTGTATCTGTACTCACTCCAAATTACTTCGTCGCTGACATACGTGCTATTATGCCTCTTTTTTTCCCCATTGGTTGTTTTTTCCTCTTCCACTACCTTCACACCGCTATTTACGCAGGCCGCCTTGTTTGTGCCGCTCTCCTGCTCTCCCTTGAATTGTATTTCGTATTGGGTGTCACTCACACCGCTATCCACGCCTCCAACCCTGTCCTCCTTGACCCCGTCGTTTCTCTCTCCATTGGCGTTTCCACTCGTGCTGCTGATGATGTTCTTCCCTGCGCTGGCCTCCTCATACTTCTCCAAAAATATCTTCTTAAAGGAGTAATCGAAAAAAAGCGCAAAAAAAAAATTGAAGGCAGAGTACGCCAACTTGTACATGGTGTTCATGTAGTACAATGTTTTCACATCAATGTTGAAGTCATTTTCAATGGACTTGTACAAGGAGGGAAGAGTCTGATCCAGATACTTATGTATAAAGGTAAAAAGCAGACACAATATAAATGTGTTTATGTAGGTATACTGCAGATTACTTTGGGGGAATAATTTTTTTTGGTTTTGAATCATGTTCCTGATTATTGACATGCCCCCTTTCCACCATTTCCCCGCACCCTCGTTGGTGCTTGTCTCCGTTTTTTCCATTTATTCAATTGTGTTGAAAAATGAAAATTTGTTAAAGGCTATTCTAGGGGGATGGAGGTTGGTTGCCCTGGGCTCTGAGCTCTTCCTATGGCATCTGTGACAAGGGCTTTAGGGGGCACGCATACATGTGCGTGTGCGTCCATGGAAACGTATATTTGTTCCTACACCCTCGTATGTATGTTCTTGTGTACGCTTTTCCCCTTTTGTTGCCGCAGTGGTGGAGGGGTTGCAGCTAAACTGGTCATGCCTCTTTAAGATACTGGTGTTCGCGAAACTAAGCGGTTTCCAACAGCCTGCTCCACTTACTTGTGATCAGCGCTACGTCGTGCGCATCGAATGAGTGTAACATAAGTGTAAGTGGTGAGGTATGCACAAATACGTATTCATGAGGATTGACTATACACACAGAGACGGATACGTGCAGCCATGGTCACTTCAGAACCCACCAATTATGTCCGTTCAGGCAACCTTGTGAACAGACCCATATGGCGCTATCTGTGCCAGGACTGCCTCTTCCCCAAAAATAAGGTGAACCAACTAGTTGCACATAAAATATCTTCACACTGTATACACATGAATGTATAGCAAACGGAAGTTCGTTACATGACAACGAAGTAAAAATGTAAATATCAAACGAGTAATACATAAAGGGGGGAGAGATTTCATAGAACTTCGATTTTCCCTCCCCCCTTTATGTATTACTCCATAAAGGGGATATTATATTTTACAAAAAAAAAGAAAAAAAAAAAAAATTAACAAAGGGAAAAATAAGAATACCAAATGGGGACATAAAAATGGTGTTTACAAAAAAGTTGCCAACAAATTAAAAGTACTTGGATTAACCTGAAACGAATCGACGAATTGTTATTCACCAGACGTGTAGTTAAAACAATGTCGTCTTAATCGACCAAAGTGGCAGTTGCATACTTGTGCAATGCGTACAATAGCAGTTTGAAAAAAGTCTGCTGCGCTGGGGCGGTTCATCGGATTAGGCATTTAGCAAATATAGGAAATTAACGAAATAACAAAATAACAAATTAACAAATATAACCATGTAGCCATTGTAACTCTTTCGCGTTTTTTTTTTTTTTTTTTTTTTTTTTTTTCCAAATGTTGTGCCCTGTTCAGGCTAAAAAATTAGCACCCAGTTGGAAGCATATACATTCATGTGGGGATATATATATATATATATATGTGTATACCCACTACACGTAAAAATGTGTCTCCCTGGTATGCAATAATTTGCATATATTTGTACGTAAGAATTGCCTACTTGCATGCGCATACACGCAACGTGGATGAACGGAACAATGTAAGCAGCGTTCATACGCTCAACTCTTAGTATACATCCCTACGCACGGGCGTACTTCGCAAACGCACCCATATGGAACGTACAAATTGACGAAGAGAAAAAAAAAAAATTAGTGACCCCACATTGGGTAAAAGTCCCACGCAACAGAGAGATGCCCACTGAAGAAGAACAGTTACCCATAGCGTACAGAGCTCCATAAATAAGCACGAAAAAAAAAAAAAAAAAAAAAAAAAAAATACTTCTATCCATTTATATATCTTTTTAACAAACCAATTGAGGAAAACTTGTGGAACTAGTTATTACTCTCAAATTTTTGCGTCTCCAATTTTTTTTTTTTTTTTTTTTTTTTTTTTTCAACTCCCGCCTCTCCCGTTGTTACGCATAATCTCAATTGCAGCCTCAGTACGAGATGCGTACTGCCGGTTTTATTTGATTTTTTGAAAATCCCAAGATAGGGGGGAAACATCGCACGTGAAGACTTATGTACGTGTAACCCTCCTGCACGCTTGTGGGTGTGCCATAAGACGGCAATTTGTGTCTCTTAACGTTGAAATTAATACGAAAGCTCATACGTAGGTACCATCACACGGCCGTGCCGTATGCATGGTTATGTTCGCATATAGCTCCTCCCTTCAATTGTCATGACAGATGAAAAGGCGCATAGAAAGTAGTGTGCCATCGTGAGAACGCTTCTTGGTGTACCCCCTCTTCCTGCAAAGATGAAGCGCAGCCAAATGCTCAAAGACACGCTTAAAAAAAGCAAAATTCCAACGGATGCCTACAGAAAGCAACAAAAGAAGAAAGAGAGGAAAAAAAAAAAACAGGAGTGGTCCGAACAACTGGAAAAACTTGTGAGAACAAAGAACCCACATGACGTCAAGGAAAAGTTAGATTCTCTCAGGATAAAGGAGCAGCAAGGGAAGCTCCTTCACGTGGAAAAAAAAAAACTAAAGCAGTATGAAACTTTGTGGAATTTGATAAAGGAAAAGGTGAAGGATGGGAGCTACTTCTACAGTAACAATGGGGTGGTGTTTAGTATGAGTGAACAGCACGGGGAGGGCGCTGCAGACGGTGCAGTCGGAGGTGACAGTGAACGTAACTCTGTTGGTAAAGACAACTTTTCTACCAAACAGTGCGAGGATAGCGCAGCTGACAGCGAAAGCGACTACGCCAGCTCAGATATCCAAGTGAGTTCGGAATCATCCCATGAGAATGATGGCTCAAGCAGCGTGCAAAGTGATGACCTAAGCAGCTCGCAGGGTAATGATTTAGAAGGCCCAGGGGAGAACGATCAGGAGGAAGACTTCTTCCTGGAGTCCCTACCCTCCTTACCAAAAGGACTCCCCGATGAATTTATCATACCTAACATGAATGCACACCCGAATGGGAGTTATTATCCCAATGTGAATTTAAATAGTTACCCATGTTCAAATACCTACCCAAGTTATCAGGCACCCATCCCTTTTAACGCCACAGGCCAGAACAGTTCGTGCTATGCGTACGGAAATAGTGGGTATTATGGTGGCTACCCAAATGGACTAAATTTTTATTTCGGCTCTGGGTACCCTGCCACGTATGTACATGGGGTCGAGAACAAAAGTTGTCTGGACAGACAAGATAAGAAAGAGAAAACCATTCCAACAGATGATAAGGAGCAACACGAGAACAGCGAAAATTGCAGCAAGGACAAATTTTACCCCAGTGGTGAAGACAAAGCTGATCCAAGTTCTCCAAAATTGAGTTATAATATAACTAACGTTTCGAACAATGAAAGGCAGTTACTCCCCGAGGGAGATACTACTTTATCCATTGATGGAACAAAGGATGTTAACGCTTCCATGAACGCTCATGGGGATTGCCCTGCGGTTTGTGCTAACCCTGACCATGATGAAGGGGAGAAAAATTCTACCCATGATGGTGTGGGAAACCACCTCAGCGATGCCGAAATTGATTCCAAAGCATCAGAAGAAAAGGGTGGCATAGCACAACCGCCTCCACCGGGTGCTCCACCTAGTGGTTACGGGAACAATGGCACGAATAACTCTTTTATCGCTCCCAGTTATGGTACCAACTACTACTACAATTACGCACACATGTATGGAAATTTTAATATGGGCCAAATGAATGGAGGGAATTATTTCATCCCCACAAATAACAGCATGGCCATGTGGGGCACTCCTAATTTAAGGGGGGGGCACGGGTATGTTGGCCCTTCAAGGAACTACGGAGATAGGGGAAAGAGGCATAGCAACCATAATAGGGGTAGGGGAGGGAATCCCGCATCAAAGAAGGCTCGAATGGGGGCAAACGGGGCGAACTATGGTTTCCCCGTGAGTCAGCCAGATGATTATGATCAGAGTGGGCGTAGGGGGAATGTCGACGTAGGTGCTTATGGTAAACGTGGTCAGGGGGGAAGGCGAACTCATCAGCGCCAAAGGCATCAAGAGGACCGGATAACGGAATCAAGCCATGGAAAGAAAGAGGACCCGCAGCCAAGCGCACAGTATTTCGTGCCCATCAATTTAAGACTAAAGAACAAACTAAACGATCTGTGCGAAACAAAAATTAACGAAGTCAAGAAGGAAACAAATGCCAACGACAAAAATATTAACCTAGACGTAGAATATAGTAAGTTCATAAAAGAGGTAAATTTGGGATAGAGAAAAGACCTGCCCCCTCCCTTTTTTTTTTTTTTTTTTCTTTTTTTTTTAAAGTACAAACGAATTGCAGCTTAAGTGAGACATTCATTTGGGGCCTACTGTACCAGTCGTATGTAGGTGTTTGTGCAGCTCCACATTTATACGCAGAATGTTTGTCTCCATCTACACATATATCTGTGTGTGTTTGTTTTTGTTTTTAATCTGAGAACTGCGTTGAAATGGAGCGAATACTTTTTCTGCGCAAATTTCACGCCTAGTTTTTGCGTTAGCAAGGAATTGCATTTTTTTTTTTTTTGTGGACGTAACCCAGCGTTGTTAGAAAAGGCCGGCGCAGAAGTGTACGAAAAATAGGCAAGGCGAATACCGCCGTGGTAAATTTAAATCCCAATTTTGTTTAAGAAGAATAGGAGGAGCATATTAAGCGGGATTCCGGGGAAGATGTTCTTCGCCTGCGATCGGGGGAGGGACAAACTCTTGCGTCAAAAAGGGTTATAAAAGGTAGCACATCGTCGCAAATCGCAACAGAACGAGCGCTACGCGGGGCCTAGGCACAACCCTCCTCCGGAATTACCAAGTAGGTACTTGTCGCTATCAAGTTAATGGACATCAGGAGCATTATCAGGTACTTGAGGTTTTCTGAAATGAAAATAAATTACATCACGGATGGGACGGGAAACACACAAAAAAAAAAAAAAAAAAAAAAAGGTAGCATGTTGTGGTAGTACGTAAAAGGGTCCAAATGATGTTCCACCTCCGCATTTTTTTTTTTAAATACACTCAAAAAGGAACTCCCTCTTTTACTCTCTTACTGTTAGTCCTGGTTAGAAGGATGTAGGGGATCCAAAAGAAGCAAATTTTTGTCACCAAATAGTTGAATGGTATTCCTGCAGAAAAGAGAGACAAAGATAATGACATCGATGAAATGCCTCCCCGATGAGCTTTTTTTTTTTTTTTTTTTTTTTTTTTGTTGTTGTTCAGATCGTGTTAATCTCCGTTGTGAAATTTTACTCGAAAGGACGTTGAAGTTGTGGAGAGAAATGTTGTTTTTAAACTCGTTGCTGCGTGTGGAGGAAGGGGGAGAAATAGG
This sequence comes from Plasmodium knowlesi strain H, assembly GCF_000006355.2. Taxonomy (NCBI): domain Eukaryota; phylum Apicomplexa; class Aconoidasida; order Haemosporida; family Plasmodiidae; genus Plasmodium; species Plasmodium knowlesi. The sequence continues at coordinate 1,418,220 of NC_011914.2, forward strand.
ACTTCGTCAGTTGATCTCAAGTGGAATTTTCTTGGGACAGGGAAAGACAAGCATGTACACATATGCACGTATGTGGGCCTGCCGTTGAATGCATGCTTCCAACCGTAAGAGATCCACGACATCATAATGGAACAGTTTGGTGAAGGTGAAATTTCCGGAAAACGCGAAGGGCACGTAGTTGTTAACAAAGTAGTACGCTGCAAGCCAGATGATCTTGACGAATGTGTGCACCTGGGGAAAAATGGGGGTAGTAGAAAATAACGTGCCCAAAAGGGAAGTGAATTATCACAGCAAAAATGCGATGGAGAGGCGGTGATGGAATGACAGCGCAGCGAGGTGGACTCCTGTCCAAACCCTGTATTGTTCCTTCCCCGCCTGAGCATACCTGGAAGCTCTCTATGGCTTGCGGCAAAAATACAATCGCAGATATGATCACCGCCACGAGCGCCTTGACTTCGTAAAATTTCCCCTCATAGGTCAAATATTTCACAAAGAAGAGGAGGTGAATGTACAGCCGCAGTTCCGTGCCGTGGTAAGGATGCAAACTTCTGTCATTGTATTGAAAAACACTTAAGTAAGGATTAGTTTTGTATAAAAAGATTAAAAACAGGAAGGAAAAAATTTCTTCACCAGAATGGTCATACTCAACATTTAGAACTTTTTTTAAAAAGAACACTGGAATGAATCCCGATAGAACTGTACTTGCCAGAATGCTGATTATGAAGACGACCTGCAGTAGGGGGGTGAGGTAAGGGACAGGACCAATCGTGTAAATATTCTCGTAATTACTGCACAGATGTATTCAACTTGGGGCGCTGAAAAATGATGTTATGGGAAGACAACATTTTCGGCGCTAACTAAGCACCGAGATGGAGGGAAACAAACAGGATTCCTCGTCCCCCCCCTTCCACTTTGCAGACCTTACCCGACTGACTTGCTTCGCGTATAGAGACAAAAGCACAAATACTATGAAGGAGGTAAACACAATTTGGATCAAACTGGCATCATTTAAAAAAAATATGTTAAAAAAAAACTTAAATGAGTATAAAAGGTTAACCAAGTAATTTTTTTCGCTAATGCTGTTTTGAAACAGAGACTTGATACTTATGTCCTTGAATTTGTAGCTAAGAATCTTGTCATAGTAGTCGTAGTTGACACAGAAAAGAGACCACACCTTTTCATACTTTAACACATGCAAAATGTAATGTGATAGAAAAAAGAAGGAACAAAATATAAGAGCAAAGAAGTTGATGTTGGTAAAAATATCTTTTAATTCCCACAAAAATATCTTACTTTTAAAAAAAATACTCCTAATAAGTAAGTGTGCAGGATTATCTGTACTTATAATCATATACAAGCAGATAAATAGCACGCTGATTGTTATTGCCGGCTCCAGGAAATCTATATTAACATTCTTCCCAATGTTGAAGCTTTCCATTTTTTTTTTTTTTTTTTTTTTTTTCTTTTCTCAATTTATGACCTATTATGTCCTCATAAGTGAAATTACTGTCATGATAACAGGGGAATCAGTTGCACACAATTTTCGTCCAGTTTATTTTTTACATGTAGTGGTGAAATTTTCTCTTTATATATATATATATATATGTATGTATAGTAGCCTTTTCATGGACATTCTTTAAAAAGGAAAAAACGAAGGGGAACTATTCCACCAAAAATGAGAAAAGGGAACACCTTCCGGTCGATTTACTCCCACGCGTAATTGTACTCAGAAAGGGGGAGGTGCGGTTAACTTGCTGATCGAGTTTTTGTTTGCTTTCGCGGGTTACATCCCCCCTCCTCTCTGGGGGAAGGTGCACAAATGGGGTGCACTTACCGCGAAGATTCGTTTGACCCCCTACAATAGGGCAACTGACATTAAAAAGTGCGCCATTTTTTACGCGGTGAAATCCTTCAGGAGTGTGGAGCACAAACGAACATTCATACACATTTGCTCATTCCGCGACAGCTTACAAACGGCGTGGTTATTCGGTTATTTCTCTCCACATTTACGCTAAGGCAATATTACCCTTTATTTGGCATTTCTGATTTTACGACTACACTTCCAACGCGCCATATGGGGCTCCTCTTCGCCCTAGTACTTTTAAAAAATGGCGCTGATTTAATGCCGTTGAAATAATTTAAATGGGTGTACAGGAAATGGTGCGCAGTATTGTCCGGATGTAGAACTTTAAAATAAAAAGGGTCATACGGCTGAGCGGGTCCAAACGCGCATATGAACGCTTGGACGCTCCCACGATAGGTGTGTGGGCGTACGTTTCGCCATACTTCAGAACATGTAAGCCCCCGATTCCGCGCAGTGGTCTGTATTCGCACACACGTACATGGAAATGGGTGATACATAGATGGGTGCCTACGCAAAATGTATGGATAAAGGACGATACGTGGGGATGATCAAGTAAACACCGTGTGAACCCGCGTGCCTTTCCACTTGACGACATTTTAAAAGCTTATTAAATGGCGAGAAAAAAAAAAAAAAAAAAAAAAAAAAAAAAAAAACACGTACGGGTGTATTCACGTGGTAAGCATGTATACATGTGTGTATGTGTGCCCAGGAAAAAATCAATCAACGTGCAACGGATGAAGTGCACACATTTTGCCATTGTTCATAAAAAGGAGTAGTCGAACAAATTTAGCCATTTCGTCAAGGGGTAAAGGATTATTTTTCTTCCCTTCCCTCCATGCGGCACACCTGCTACTATGTGGTGGTGTAACACACCATGACACACTTTTCATAGGTGGACCTAAAAGGATCAACACACGTCTACTCAATTTTTGTCTTCTTGGCATCCGTTTCATCAGTAGTTTCCACAGCGCTTTGTTTTCTCTTATTCGTTTTTTCTTCCTTCTGAGGATCTTCAGTATCTTTTGTCTCCACATCTAAATCCTCCTTATCTAAATCTTCTTTCCCTAAATCATCCAACTCTTCATCCTCCAAGTCATCATCCAGTTCATCATCTTCTTCATCTTCATTGTCATTAGGAACAAATTCTTCATCTTCCTCTTCATCTTCTTCCTTAAAATCAGCTTCATAAAAATTTTTGAGTGTATTGTCTTCTTCATATTCTTCATCTTCTTCTTCATCGGAGCTTAAAACTTCCACTCCTTCCTTGTTGTAACAGTCTATTATTTTAATGTCTGGTAGGAAGGTAAATAATTCTTTGCGATAGTTGGGGTCATCTGCAAATGGGTTAAACTGCACACCTAAACGACTTAAGCTTTTTAAATCCTTCAAGACTTCAAAATCTTTTATATTTTTAAAGTGGTTTCCTCCAATTTCTAGTGTTTTTATATTAGGGAATGTCTCCACAATGTACTTCAAAACATCTACTGTGCTTAGGTGGTTGTCCGTTAACTCTAACACATTCAGGGTTTCCATTTTTGGTAGATTCTCCAAGGTTTGTATTCCCGTTTGATTCAGACTTAGTTTTTCTAGATGAGTAAATTTGTTTAGCAACTCTACGTCTTCGCTTTTTATTGCACTAAACTTTTTTCCGTCCAGGATTAGCTCCGTCAGGTTCTCATATGCGTTTTCGTTCGTCGCCTCCTTTCCATCAGCGGAGTTTTCCTTTTTCCATTTCTCGACGCGTTCTTTAATTGCCTTCTCCATGGTTCAAAGGGGGGGGGATCGTAATGTTTGATAGCGGAATCGGGGTGATGGAAAACCAGTGCTGCACAAAAAGGGAAGGGGCGGGGCATGAATAAGTTAATGGATCTCCCTTCTGAGTGGAAAAAAAGAAAATGAGCAAGTGGTACTCCACTGATGAATTTCACACGTGAACGTATAAAAACACATATATGCATATGTATGTAGGTGTGCGTCGTTGAAGTGACCAAATCCAAACGCCACGCATGCAACTATCTGCGCGCTCGAACTCTCTGAAGAACTAGCTCAAAAAAAAAAAAAAAAAAAAAAAAAAAAAAAAAAACGGTCACACGCAGAGGGCGTAATTGGGGGAACTAAAGTAGGATACTTAACATGGGTATGGACCAATCTTTCCACATTCACATTTCGTTGTGCACACATGGTCGTTTGTGATTCTATTTCTCCACAACCGTTTTAATGCTCGCTGGGAATAAACAGAAGGGTACATCTAACATTATGAACAAAATCATCCAAAAGGTGAGCACTTCCTATTCCAAGTCCAGCTTGGACGGCATCCACGTTTGGGTAATTCACTGGATGAAACGAAATGCAAGCACATAGGCACACACAAGTGGCACATCTGCGCGTCATGTGATAACACAAGGAGAATCTCTTTAAAACTGTACACTACTTAACACATGTGAACGGCGTGACCTCATAATTGCACAAACGATTATTCACGGGGATTAACGCTATGAGATGTAAAACACGGGCATGAACATAAGTTACCCTTTTGTACTTTCCCACATTGGGGTTTTCCCCTGTGCCTGTTTAGGGTACTTCGCTGAAGAATATCAGTGGTGTTTTTTACCCAACCATTCCTCTTTACAGGAGAAAATAATACGCTCATACACACATGGGAATGTATTGTGTCGCTAATGTGTACATGAGCCTATTATTTTTTCACGCGCTGCAGGCATTCAGATATTTGCCACGTAGAAGGGTACCCATCCATGCAGAGGGCGAGCTCGCGTAGGGATGCGTGAGTGCCGTAGAAAACGCGTTACACGCGAAGGTATACAGGAATATAACACGTACACAAATGTACACAAATGAACATATATGTACGCACATGTTTATATGTACGCATATGCACAATCTGCGCTGCTTACGTGTTACTGCTGTAGCCCTGGCGAAAGGTAAAGTGAGACTGGCGAGCTCCTTGGTAAGGGGTTCTCTCCTTTACGTAATAACTGTACTCTGTACTTTATTAAGCTTTAAAACTTAGCAAGCAATCAATTATTCAGTTCTGTGAAAATAAAATGTGATGTATGTGGGTATATCATTCAATAAAGCTGAATGAATTGGGAGGGTGGAAAAAAAGTCAAAAAAAAAAAAGGAACTTGTAGATATAAATTTAAAGGCGAAATTATTGCATAAGGGCATTATGTGTTATTTTTTTTTCTCCAAAAGAGCGTTTTTTATTTTAGGTACGCAGGCACGCGGATTCGCAGATACGCAAATACACAAATATGAAGGTACGAAGATGTGCACATACGAAAATACGCAGATGCATAGGTACGCAGGGGTACGCGAAATGCACGCATGCACGAGTGCACGCAGGTAGTACCATTCACATATAATAAAAGTACGGTGTGCTATTTTTTTTTTTTTTTTTTTTTTTTTTTGGGGGGGGGGAGCCCAATAAGTATTCTAGCTTTGAAGTTTTGCTTATAACTTCTCCGCCTTATAACGAAGTGCGTATTAATGTGCATCAGTTTATTCATGCATGTATGTTTGTTTTTATGTGTTCAACTTTTTAAGCGAAATTTCTAATGCGAGCAAATGTGCCTTTGTTTTTTTTGTTTTTTTGTTTTTTCCCATTCCCTTTGTTTATACTGCGCCAGCCTTTTATCCCTTACCTTCGTGCAAACTTATGTGTACCGGGAGGGGCAGAATGCCAGAGAGAAAATATCGTAAAGTCACACACGTTGAAATTTAGCTTGGGCCGGAGATGAAAAATGGATGGTACTTCTTTTCAGGCATATGTGTGGTTGGAGGAACTTTGCTTATTTTCTTATTCTTTCTCCATTTGAAGTTGAAATGAAATTTCGTTCTCACACTTTTGAGGAGCGTTATATGGATAAAGGGATGTCCCTTTTTTTTTTTTTTTTTTTTTTTTTTACGTAAAAGTTTCACTCTGTATAAAAAAAAAAAAAAAAAAAAAAAACTACGGGGGAATGCCGAATTTTTTATGGATTTAAAAATATAATTTCCCGTTTTTTCCCCATTTGAGTTTTCCCATTTTAGCTGACTGACATAGTTTGGTTTGTCTCCCCATGTAAAGTATGTCAATGACTGAGGAAATCACACACACATGTGCGAAGTACATGTGACACATAATGTGTTACACCCCTCCCTCAGGATAACTTGTTTTTATTTCACATTCAATTGCTCTTATAAGGTTATCCGTTAATGCCCCACATGTCTACCATTTTTACTTTGGCGTGCATGCATAACCTGTTGGAGTAGATACCCGTGCTTATTCACCAATTAATACGCCAATATGTGTACATAAAAAAAAGGGGGTTCTCTTCCCCTCCATCGATGAAGTGAAAGATATAAAGGGGACAAACAAAGATACGCATGATCAACCTTTATCGCATTTTGCAAACAATCTCTTTGGAGAAGCACTGCACTAAAATGATGGGATCACCCCACTTGTGTGTTTCTCTCCAGTTTTTGCCATTCATCGGTTGTCGTTCAACTTATAACTTGGGGGTGTTTTTTTTTTGTGCGTTGCCTGGATAAACGTAATTAGGCATTGCTCCTGTTTCTTTACGAGTAAAAACGCATCCCCATCCGCATGTTCTCCATTGTACAAAGAGGTCGGATGCTCTCCTGTGAAGAGTTAATCCATCGACCAAAGAATGGGTTAGTAATGGAATTCGCTACGTGCGTTCCCCCCACTTTAAGGCTATAGGAGAATTTTCCCACCCATTTAAAATCAGGGGTTCATATTTCACCATTTTGGAATCGCTTACCAATTTTGACCTTCCCACTTTTGTTCCTCCCTCTGGTGAACAGAACCAAATGCGAAGGTTTGTTTCACACCTGTTTCTGCTAAACGTGCATGCGCTCCACCGTAAATTGGCCAACCTGCGAAGGGGCTCCGTGGAGCGGTCGCTACAACTCGGCGAATATCCTCCACGCATGGTGTTTTTTTCGAATAGGAAATGATACCCTGGAGTTGTAAAAATATATATATATAATATAAAGATTCTTTTTTTCTTCTCCTTTTTTTTCCCGTTGCAAAGGAATCCAAAAGGGTCATCATCATCCATAATATGCTGCATTTGCGGGCCCCATTTTTTAAGTCAACAAAAAAAAGGGTCCTCCATAAAAAGCGCGATTCATATATATACACCATTATTGATCGCAGGGGAAAAAGCCACTTTTCTTTCCCCATTATTCCTGACTCATTTTTTTTTCTCCCCATAATAAACACGTACATGTCGGTATGCCGCTTGTGGAGTACGTCAATGAGGAGGGGTACAGACTTGACGGGAGAAAGGAAGACGAATGCAGGTTGATAAAAATCAACGTGGGGAACGAAAATATATTCACGGATGCAGACGGATTTGCATTTTACGAAATAGGGAACACAAAACTCTTGTCGTACATACAAGGACCAACTGAATTAAAGAAGTCGGAAGAAAAGTGCTCCATAAAATGTGAAGTATTCCTCTCTCCATTTAATGTGTATGAAAAAAAAAAAAAAAAAACCAAAGATAGTGTAACAAATGAAATAAGTGCGTATATAAGAAATATCTGTGAAAATATTATCCTCCTCGATTTATATAAAAATTCAGAAATAAACATTTTCCTTTACATAATAGAGCGTGATGGAGGGGTGAAACATGCTGCCATAAACACCTGCATCCTAGCATTAATAGACGCAGGTATAGCTATTAAGTACTTTATATCTGCCTGCTCAGTTCTGTACTTACAAAATCGTATCCTTGTGGATGGGAACCAGTTAGAAATAAACTCCGGTGCCCCCGAACTGACTATGGTCATTGAACTCAACACTCATAAAATTATTTTGCTAGAATTTGATGCGGAAGTCCCTATTGATATTTTCGAAGCCATGGTTCGCACTTGCATGGACTGTTGTGTCAATTTGGGCAACGTCATGAAATTAACTGTAAAGGAAAACGCCATCAAGCTTTTGTGTTTGAATAATATGTTAAATGCCTGACCGGAAATCAGGCAAAATGACATTCGTTGCACTTTGTACCAACCCCTGCGGATAAGACGCATAGCCACATGTGATGGTCTATGCCAAACCGCCGGAAATTCATTCGCACCCTCCTTCCGGGTGATGATGTTTCCACCGTATTCATTCGCATGTGTATACATTTTTTATTTTTATTTTTATTTTTTTTTTTTTTTTTATTTTTTATTTATTTTTTTTTTTTCCTGTAATTGCATGGCCTAAACTGCCTTAAATCTACCCCCAAAAGAAACGGTATTTCGCCGATCCATTTGAACCAATAAATAAAAAAAATAAAATGGAACATAATACAGTATTACATGCAGAGCGTCGCCCCTTTGCAGGATACTCCACCTGTGCGAAAGGCAAAACTTTCAGCATTCCAGCAGTAGACGGACCACCCCGTTTTGTTTCACCTGCAAGGGCAATTGCCCCCCCAAAAAAAAATAAAATAAAATAAACCCTCTCGTGGATTATTTTAAATCACATATAAAGGAAATAACACTTATTGTGCTTGGTCTTTATTTCAATGGAAAAATATGCCAATAGTAAATTGCACAAAATGCCATTTTAATAATTTCCTCTGCGTTGCATACCAAACCAAGCAAGCATCACCATTTCCCTGCTGTTTAACCGTTAGGGAAAACGAAGCGAGAGACTTACACCTCATTTCATCTGCACACGCACACGTGTATGCCACACATATGTACACCACACACACAACTGAACAAGAGGAAATGACCAACTCGCAGCAAACATCATTCTTTTTTTCTTTTTTTTTCCTTTAATATATGCCATCTCCGCATAACCTCAAACGCCTAGTGAAAACACGTTGCAAACATTTGGCCAATCATATGCTCAGTACTTTTTCGCAAATTTCTTGTGCACTCCTTTGTTGTGATCCCAAAAGAGTCAAGTTAGGATACCCTATTTGTTACCGCTCAGGGTTTCATCATAACACACGGTGTAGCAAGCCATCTTTTCCATTTTTTTTTTTTTTTTTTTTTTTTTTTTTCTTTTTAGCTACCTGAGGTTTAAGTAGGCAAGAAAAAAGTCACTCTCCCAATGAACGGCGAATACGCACAGAAGCCACCAACGTACGCATGGGATGTAGGCGTTGGCCTGGATGCTTTAAGACAAAACATTATCGATTTTATTATTTTTTGCGGCTTCATAGCAAGTATTTTGGGCTCCTTTTATTTTTTTTACTGGCTGAAAACTCGCGAAATGAGAAATATGTGCAGCAAAAATTATTAGGGGAAAAAAGTTCTGCACACACAAAATGTCTGTACGTGTAGGGGTGGTGATTACTGTGAACTTTTAAGACCACCTGGTTTTCTGATCCACGTTTTTACGGGGCAACTATAAGCGTGCGGCCGCGTCTATGATGCCAGCACACACAAACTCGTGCATGCATATGTGCGTACATACAAGTGTAGGCACATTTTGTGGAATGCATGCCTCTCCACATAAAATTTTTCACTTATTTTGTAAAAAAAAAAAAAATAAAATAAAATAAAGCACATCGCTCACACACACGTATATGCATATGCAATATGCATGTGCATAATTTTTTTTTCACCTTTTTACCAGTCGAACGACGATACAAACTCAGCTTGCGTAACACGCGAGGTGCTATGACCGATAAAACGCTCACATAAACATATGTCACAAAGTCACGAAAGAGGAAAATGAAACACAAAATTGGGACTGTCCCATATGGTTATTTTCTGCTGTTTATGTGAACCACATCGACAGCAGTCTTTCCCCACGGTGTCCACATAGTAACTTCTTTTGTTCAAAATTGAAAGCCATTTGCAACACAAATATGTACGTGTGCACATATGTGTGGGGAGGGGCCCCTAATTGGTGAACTCCCCCCCCTCCCTTTACAGGACGCACACACAGGAAAGCAAGGAAAAACTAAACGGAACGAAACAAAAGAGATGCTCGCGTTTAATGTACGCTTAAAAGGTGCCTCTAGACATGGCAATGTCCATGGCGCTAAATGTTGACCCGCTTAAAAGACATGATGACATAAAACAAGCAAAACACCGTTATGAGCATGAGCGAAAAAGCGAGCGTCCAGAATACGTACTGGTCGCTTTCAAAGCCGTTTTTCAAGTTCATCCCAAAAATTGATGCAACAGTACCAACAACGGTTATAATGATGCCATATATTTTCAACCCTAGCTCTAATTTTAGCACATTATTTCTTGCGTCGTCTAAATTGAGCTCTACCATTTGGAGTACATCATCTAAAGATTCATCAGTTCTACGAATGATTTTTAAAAATTCATCAATTTCGTGCGAGTAATATTCTAGTAACATTTCCGTGTCCTCATTATTAGGAGTAGGATCACATTTTTCCCATAATTCTGGTTTATCTCCAAAATAGGAAACCTCTAATCTTCGAACATCTTCATCATTATTTAACACTGTATGTATGGCTTTATATACACTCTGTACTTTCTCATCAATAATTTTGATCTTTCTCCGCATTTCTGTCAATTTATTTATACATTTGTATATGCTTAAATTGTTACTTATAATTTGGAATAGCTTTTCTGCTTCACATATTACGGGTTCTATTTCGTTCTTCAGTTCTTCACATATATCAACAAAGATGGCTTCTAAAATTAGTATCTCGAAAGGTAAAGAATCTTTAATTAACGAAATGACTTTTGCATTTTCAATAAAGTATTTACACATTTTTTCTTCCTTCTCTGCAACTTCAGGAATTGGATTGTTTGTGAATGTCGGAATGTACAGTAGGAAATCTTTAAATATGATGCATTTTCTATAGGGCAAATTGATAAGGACACAGTTTCTCTTTGGGGATATATCGAATCTGGTGTTGCTATTGCTCGAGAGTAATTGTCTTATATCTCTGTATTGGGCTAGACCGCTAGAATTTATCGGAGTGTTTTCTCCTTTTATTTGGTGCACTATCTTTAACAATTCATGTGTCTGTAGTGAGTACTGTACTGTTTCTCCGCTACTTATTTTATGAACATAGTGTTTTAAATATCTATTAAAGCATTTAATGCGTAACTTGCAGTCCTCATTTTTTGCATATTCCTCCATCTCTTTGCCAGAACTTCCTTTGTTTTCTTTCGAGTAGGGAAATATTTTTCTACCAAAATGGGCATCTTTACACTCGCTGCTTTCCCTTCCGTTTTCGTCCAGTGCACTCCCATACTTGGTAAATTCCTCCCTGCCGTTCCTTTTAAACCTCGTTTTGAGGTAATCCATATATATATTTTCACTTCTTATTTTCTTTTCATTCCTTCTCATTAAATTTTTCATATCGTGATGTTGGCCTCCGTGATACTTGGGCATCCCCCCTAGCGTGCTGATCTCCTCTCCGTCCTCATTAGCATTTCCCTTAACTTCCCCATCATTGTCACTCATGTTGAGCAGGGGTTTGTTCAGTTTCTTCTCTTCAGGCATCATTTATGAAAACGGCAAAGGTGAGGGACATTTGGGCAGTGTATATATATATGTATGGCATATATTTACGTGCACATGTGCTCAGGGGGTCGACGTACACCCATGTACATACGTATGTTTATATGCCATATATATATATATATACACTGGTGGCGGTAACACGCTTAACACGAATGCGTGATCACGCCGCGTAGTGACAACTCCACCTTTAAGGCGAAGGAAAAAAAAAAAATACACTCTGAAAGCAGCGCCGGGGAAAATTCACGCACATACGACCCAACTCCCTCCACTCATTTATCCCCAATGCTACACTTCTTCACAATGTAGATATGCATACATATACGTACGCTGTAACAAATGGCACCAAATTATTTGCCAACCTTTGGTACCTTTCAAAACTGAAAGAATCAATTTTGTTTAAGATTTATCATAACAAATTACCGTTAACAATGCATTTTTTTTTTTTTTTTTCTTTCTCTTTTAACCTTAATTTTTGTGTAAAACTGAGAAGTGGAGTTCAAAAAAAAAAAAAAAAAAAAAAAAAAACTGCTTCATTTAAATGTAAAACCCAAACAATATAACGCGTTTTATCGGAACTCTGTCCTAACCTTTCATAATTGTTCAGTAAATTTGCGTTAAACTTTCATAACTACACCGTTGGTTTTTAAAACGAGGGGGGGTGAAAAGCAAAAAAAGAATATGTACATATATATATAACGAAGTCGAGCGCGATAGGTCCGGGCACCTAACTACGCAACGCAACGTGCGCAATTTTGAAATTTATAAAACAAGGCAATATAGTGTAAAAAACTGAAACGCTCGGGCACCCGCCCCTGTGCAAAAATGGATAAATTTATACATACCTATATATATATATATATATCAGGGAACCCACAGGATACTCATTTATGTAAATTTAGCTTACTATTCAAATTCAAAAAGGTTCACAAAATATATATATAGCCATAATTACCACTGAGGAAGTGGAAAAGAGGAAATATCCAAGGAGAAAGGGAAAAAAAATGAAAAGGTGCCTTATAACAGAACACAAAATTAATACCTTCTTAGACACCACTCCCCAGGGAAAGTTCACAACAGGTGACAAATAAGTAAAGGGGCACAATATGAAAAAATTACCACAGCATACGTTGTTACACATATGTATTATATGTTTATATGCATACCCATGGCGAAAGGAAACTTTTCTCCTCGGACAAAAAGGCCGAATCGACCACAGCGACTGACGTTACTGTAATTCGCTTAGTGTGTCTACAAAGTTTTTTTAATCTTTTATATTGTTACTTAAATGGTGCAGAACAACGAGCAGGTTATTCGTTAAAGACTCAAACGAGCAAAATATGTGCCATGTTTTACTGTGCACATGGCCGATATACACATGTAAGGTGCCGAAAAATGACACTTGATAGAAATGACCGATGCGCCCCTTTTCTTTCTCACTAAACATAAAAAAAAAAAAAAAAAAAAAAAAAAAAATATAGAAGGCACTAGAAGCGTCAGCTTTTTAGCATTCTATGCATAATAATTATCACTGCTTTTTTTTATTATTATTATTTATTTTTTCATTCTTTTCCTAAAGAACACTTTGAAGTGCTTTTCCCTTAGTCTGCCCTTGCTCCCTCATGTGCGATGCACTTTACAGTTGGCTAAATTTTTCTTTTTTTATTAAAAATAATTTATCCAATTTCTTTTTTTTTTTTTTTCTTTCTTTTGCCTGTCTTTGTACTCTCCTACATTTTGAACCTCGCGTGGAAAACTTGAGGTCTCTTTACGCCGCGTTATATTTTCCGGGGCTCTCGAACAAAGGGGTTCACACTAAACTTGCAACAATTACACATTTCGCCATTTAACATGCAAGAAGGTGAATAAAACAATGTTAGCCACAAATTGTTGCAGTGGGCCCCTTTTCAGGGAAGAAAAAAAAAGACAACAATGTTAAAAAGTTCGGTTGAATATATTAGGCAATTTATGTGTCCTTTTTTGTTTCTTTCAAAAATGCATACTTTCAAAATGGGAAGGCAGATATTCTTCCGAACAGAATAAGTGCGCAGGGGAAGTTACGCAAAAATTGTACATTTGTATCTACACCGGGGTTGAGAGGAGGAGCAGACAAAGTGCCTCCCCCCCCCTCGATATAAGTTTGCGCCAAATACTACTAATCAAAATTTAAAAAAAAAAAGGGGGTTCACGTACAAACCGCACAGATTTTTTTTTTTTTTATGCAAATGCACGGAAATGCACGTGAACAGTTACACATATACAATTAATGGACCCACTCAACAATGCAACACATGGGAGGGGTCTTTCTCCCCCCCCCCCCCCCCCCGAACCCCCAATGGTATTTTCAGAATAACCATAAGCGCTTTAAATGGCTAGCTCCTTCAAGTAATTCTTCTTCGACATGAATCTGTCCATAAACTCACTCTCACTGGAGGAAGAAAAGAGGTAATTAATTTCTTCCTTAATTTTCATATAGTTGGAAATTTTATTTTTGTAATTTTCATTAATACTGGAGGATGTGTCAATGTTTAGCTTTTCCTTGAGGTAGTATTTATTTTCCGCTGACTCCAGTTCTTCTACTTTTTCGTAGGCCTTTTCAATCACGTCTTTTGGTAACTTGGCTATTTCAGCAACATTGACACCATAGCTTTTGTTCGATGCGCCATCCTTAATTTCGTACAAGAAGCAGATTTTTTTTTGCTTCTGATCAATGGTGGTTTCGACATGTCTGTTGATGACTCCCTCACACTGATAAGCAATGTTTGAAATTTCATGAAAATGTGTAGCAAATAAACAGAAGCATTTTATGTGGTCCAAAATGTATTTGCCAATGGACCAACTGATGCCTAGCCCTTCATAGGTAGATGTCCCCCTTCCCAATTCATCCACAATGATGAAGGAATTTTGGTCTGCATTTTTAACAATAGCAGATGCTTCTATCATTTCGGACAGGAAGGTCGATATACCCTTTAACTGAAAATCAGAAGCACCTACTCTACACATGACTTGACTAAAAACAGGAACTTCACAAACATCGCAAGGCACAAACATACCTATTTGAGCCAGGATACAAATTATAGCTGTCTGCCTGATGTACGTACTTTTCCCTCCCATGTTCGGCCCAGTAACTATTATCAATCTGCTTTCTTTTTTATTCATGTGAATATCATTTGGAATGAAGTTACTCAAGTTGTGTTGTAGTTCTAACAAAGGGTGTCTTGATTTTTTCATAATTACATTCTCCCCGCCTTCTACTACAGTTGGCCTTACATACGGAAAGGGGGAATTATAACAAACAACAGCGAAGGATACTAACACATCCAAGGTGGATACAATATCTATAAATTTTTCGATCACAGGTGTGTAGGTCGACACGGCACATATAGTCTTTTTGACAATTTCCAGTTGCAACGTGTTGTATATATTTAAACAATGTTCATACTCTTTACATAGACCTTTTAAAGTTTTCGTTGTGAAGAGGAGCTCGTTTTTATTCATGCGAACTGATATGCATTTTTTTTGGTGCTGAATTAGGGAGAAATCCTTTTTAGATACTCTAAATAGGAATACGTTTGTGTTACAATCTACCAGTCGGATGTCCTCCCTGTTGGTCCTCTTATAACGTCTGTCACATACGTCTGAAAATAAATCCTCTTCGACTTCCTCCTTATGTCTTTTAATTTTTTTCATTAAAGCATTTTTTTCGTTTGATATTTGTTCCAATTCTTCATCAAAATTTTTAGAAATTAAGTAAACTTTATTTTCTTCAATTTCTTTCAGATCTATGGTCATTTCGATCATGTCTAACAATTTGGAGAAGTTATTTAATACTTCATGCAGGGGGTTCACAACCATTTCAATTATCGTTTGCTTGTGTTTTCCTTGAATTGATACTAAGGAAAAGTATATTTCCTTAAAGTCCAAAATAGCATAATACAGCTTGACAATATCTTTTAGAATCATTTCTTCATTATATTTGGAGTTCCCCTTTAGTTCGTTATTTTGATTAATCTCCTTTAAGTAATGGTTTAGTTTATCCAACTCGGGGATCCTTTTCAGGTAATTACAATACACGTTGTTCCGCAAATCATCATCTTCTATGAATGTTTCAACGATATTTAATCGTTTATTAATTTCGGCAACACTTGTCAAAGGCTGCGTTAACCAAGACACTAACTTCTTATACCCGATGGTTGTGTTACACTTATTTAAAAATTTTAGCAAACTAGTATTGTTACTGTAACTGTTTGTGTTCTTTTTGTTGGGAAGTATATTTAGTGCGCTAATAGCCGCCTTGTCCAATCTCATGTAGAGATCCATGTTGTGTATGTTAATTCTGCACTGGTTGTGTATGTCTTTATTTTCTTTAACTTTCAAATGGTTTATTAAAACCATTAAGCACCTACATGCGTTTTGTAACTCTAAATGTTTATCGTAATTTCGAACATCGTCATTTTGTGGAATTATTAATTTTAACTCCTCTTGCAAATTTGATACATCGTATTTTTTCCTCTCCAGGGTAGAAGCCTCTATGTTGCACATTTTAAATAAATTTAGAAGCCTCTCGTCATCAACCACATCATTCATGCTGTTAAAAAAGCACTTGTATGGCCTCTTCTGTATCAACAAGGATTCCAAGGCCGTGAAGTATCCATTGTCAATAAATTCGGTCATCAAAAATTCGTACTTTAAATAGTTATAGAAGCATACACCTACTGTTTTCTGGTACTTCTTCGTGTCAATATACAGACACAATATTTGTTCATCGTTTAGTTCTACACCCTCGTGGTTTTCCATTTTGTCTTTTCTGCTTATTCAAGGGAACTGAAACTCCAGAGTTATGCAAAAGGTTTTTCTCTCGCGCGTTACGCTAAATTGCGTAATACTGTAGATGGGGATAGATATGCTAGATACGCGAATGTGCACATACGTAGTAACTACGCTTGCTTACGTTCACACTATGTATGTACTTGTGCATTTCACGTAACTACATCCGTGTGGACACAAATTGCTAAATTCCGCTTTTATGATGACACAGCACAGTGCGCCTCTTAATCCATTTATCCTCCTTACAAACGAACAATTGGAATATGTATGTAGGGGAAAGACACCCTATTCACAAGGTTCACAATGACGTGAAAGCTTTAAAGGCAAAATTGGGGGATTTAGTTTATCTCAAATTGGGGAAAAACGAAACTCCACAAATTTGATAAAAATCGAAATGGAGAAAAAAAGGAAAAGGCAGAACAAAGACCGATTTTTGTTCTCCTCAAATGTCCTTTTGGCCTTAGCACCTCACGATATTAGGATACGTGACGTGGACGAATAAACGTACAAAAAGGTGTACGTGCATATTTCACCACTGTTAACATATCCGTACAGATATACAAATATATGATTTTTGTGCACGTGGGTAGGCGTACCGTCAATTATAAACGCATTTGACATTTCTATTTATATATTTTTCCCCCCTTTTTGATGCGCGCGGAGAACCTATGTGAAAGCTCTCCCTGGGTAGTTTCACTCTTTCGAGTTGGTATTGTACAACATTATATATATATTTATTTTTATGGGTATACCTTTGAACAAAAATGCCTCCAGCGCACTTTCATAAATATTGTTTTCACAAGGTGACACTCTTTAGCTATTCAACTTTTATGTACCATAGCTAAGTCGCACTTGAGAAGTAACTTTGCAACGTAAGATGTATAAGAATATACAGCACAAAATTTGATTTTTCCTGTTAACTGAAAAAAGGATAAATGGCGAAATGAGTAATTTCAAAATTGATTATGAAAAAAATTATTTAGGATTTTTCAATTTTTTGAAAAATTCACAATGTTAAAAAGGTGTGTACGAATTTACTTATCTGCCCTCTTTAGTTGGGCTTTGTTTTTTTTTTTTTTTTTTCTTATGTCAAAATGGTACACGAAAAGTGTAATTTGCGCCAAAATTTTTAAAGAATTCATGTGTGAAAGACAATTTTGATTACAAAAAAAAAAAATAAGCAGGAAATCTCTCTTTCGAAACTCTCTAAACATATTTGCTTGATCAATTTTCATACATATGATGAATGATGCTACTCGTAATCCGAAAAAAGGTGAACATGTTAAGTACATATAACGCAGGGTGTGCATATGTACTGATCCAAACTGATATATCAAAAGGGCATAACGAATTACGCACAAAAAAAAAATCATTCTGAAATTTCTTTCATTTTTATACACTTTAAAAAACAAATGTTCCAACCCTCAAAAGGTGAATTAATGTTTGAAATTGAATTTATCAGTTCCATGGCTTACAAAAAAAAATTGTGAACTTCGGGCTCCACACTTTTTTTTTTTTTTTTTTTCTTTTGTGTATTTAAAATAAAATAGTGCTATTTTACATATGTACAAATGTTGGGGTTCTCCCTTATTTAAAGCTTTTTCGAGGAACTGTGATGCAAAAATGAAATTACCACGTAAGCCCTTAAAATTTATACGCTAAAACGAAGCTTACCTTTTCTCTTAAGCGATGTACATTTGCAACATTTTTAAAAAAGTTTATTATTACACGCAGGCAGTGTAAGAAAAATTTTCGTTTTCCGCGCTTGCTGCACTTGACAAGTATTGCAATTAATCTTTGTGCGCTGGTAAATTTAGGCTCGCATACATAAATATATGTATGTATATATATATGTATATAATATAGCGATATTTTTCCCCACGCCTTTGTTTTCGCCTTTTAAATGATTTTTTTCCCTTGCCAATTTTTTATACAATAATATATACTCCCTTGTTTTGTTAAAAATTGTATGTAACAGTATATGAAACCTTTTAAAGGATTTACATTTTACAATTTTCAACTTAAGCAAAAAAAAAAAATATATGAGCGCATAGTTTATAAGTGTACAATATCCCATTATGTGAACTATGTCATATTCGCTTTTTTCTCAAACAAAATAGAGGCGCTTTTATAAGAACAACAAAAGAGGGGAGAAGCATAAATGCGAAGAACTATTACGTTTTGTTAAGAATAATGTTTTGAGGTATTCTAATGACAAATGAAATATGTAAAAATATAGAACATACGCAATTTTTTATTTTTTTTATGCGATCTTATACGACCGTTGTTCGTTAAAGCATCACTTAATTTTTGAAAAAAAAAAATTTTTTTTTCTTCTTCTACATAATGATTTTCTTGGGATTAAATAGTGATTACAATGCTAGAATAACTTTTAAAATAAAATTTATTGTAAAATCAATAATAAAAGTTTTAACTAAGCATTTAGTATTAATAAGCATTTTAAATCTGATCATCTCACTATGCTACAACTATATTATAAATGCAGACAGTAATCGTAAGTGTCGGGAAGAGGAAAATTAAACACCTCTTTGTGCATACGCGCATGCACATATGTGTATGCATGTACAGAGTGACACTCCCACCACCTGTCAGTCTTTTGTGTCTGTCTTCTAAGGAGTGTAATTCAAATTAAATGCAAACTCCCTTATTTAACTCCATGTTAACATCCCATTTCCCCCACCCCCCTTTTTTTTTTTTTATTTAAAGACCAGCTAAATATTGTAGCACATTTATTAAGAGGAACGTTTGTTAGCTCCGTGCCATCATGTTTAACCCTATCATTATTAATATTTTTTAAGGAGCACAGCTTAAACAGTAATTACCATTTTGAGATGTTTCCATCGATGGAGATTATTTCGTCATGTCATGTTGAAATATGCCCATGCATACACATGTGTGTATATGTACACATGTGGTCAACGGCTCTTTGTTTTCTTTCCCACACAGATTACAAGTACAAGGAATGGAATTTGATAAACGTATTATGCGTAGTATTAACCTTTTATAGCATATTTTACACGAAGACTGTTTTTTCAAAGGACTATGGGAACAACATATACGATATCCTCTACGTGGCATCTATATCGTAAGTGCATAACAATCGTTAACTATTTTTAGTACATATTTTAGAAGCACATTTCGTCAGTGCATACCTATGGGGAGAAAATAAAAATGTTCATTTGCTAAAATGTGCACAAGTACCATTATTGAAAGTTTTCCCCTATTGAGCACAACAATGACACAAAATAAAACTTTGTCTTAGACAAGAACAAAACAAAACAATGTATGTTTCCAGTGGTTACCACATTCACTTTGCGCAACGCAGTAATTTAAATCCGTTCATATGTACTACACACATATGTTTGTTTACGCCACCCCCCTCCCCATCTTAGGTATATATTGCAGAAAAGGTTCAATACCAGGAAGTTGAGCATTCATAATTTCCAACAATGCATGAACACGGAAACGAAGAACATAATCGACCTCATTCAGAAGGTAACACATTTAAATGAATTTTCCATTATTTTTATTTTTTTCTGCGCCCACTCGAATTTTCAAGTGCATATGAAGTTTACGTCGCACGCAATTTGAATAAACAGCCCTATGCGCATGAACACATATAACATTTTCTTCTTTTGCAGGGAATAATTTTAAATATAATGCCACTTATTTGCTCATACGTACTGAGTTTCATTGTCGACATATTATTAACAATAATTAACAGCATTAGTTTTAATATTATCGTAAGTATACTGACCCACCCATTTGATGTGATATTGAGTTTGCCAAAAATATACAACTTATCAAATATCTACGTTCTTACGAATTTTTCTTATTGCGTTTCGATACTTTCATCAATATGGATAACGGCAATATTGGAATATCATTTTATAATTTTCAATTTTATATTTAATAAATATGACTGTAAAATACTGACGTCGCTAGATAAATTCCCAATGCATAACCAGTGTTCCTATCATGATGAATTCTTCGTTGTTACGTGCATCTACAACTACTTGAAAGATATAAGCTACAGAATAAAAGGGAATAACATTGAGATAACAAATATGGACAAGAAGACCAAGTTGAAACTACTGTTATTTAAAAAATTAATATTAATTAATGCAAGTTTGAAATATAAAGATGAAATAAGCATCTTAAGTCACTTAAGTAACCCTATAAACACAATATTATTTGAGGACAACAAATTTTGGAACGCTTACATAGATTCATGTATACTATGCATTGAAGATTTAATTGGTCAATTAAAAAAATATATAAATATTTTAAATCATAACCAAACTATTTATTCTGTTGAAGAAAAGGCAGAACTGAAGAGTGTATTAGAAAAGAACAGAATAAATAAATTAAAAGATACCATAGTATTAACATGTATATATTTAAAAGGAGTTGCCTTATGGTCAATTGCGATAAGCATTATCTGCAAAAATGTGATAGTATCAGTTATTAGGAAATTATCCTCCATCATAGTTTCCTTATCCTATGTTTTATTTGACTTCTTAAATTTCATCAAAATAAATGAATTATATGACCCACTGCACCATCTACTTTATGGTAAGCCCTCAGTTGATTTTAGCTCGTGCCCTGCGCCCCACCGCTTCCCACAGTTTTAATAAGCATAAATATAGACATGTATGTAATATATATACATATTTACCTGCGTATTTTTTTCCCCCTTTTCAGAAATGAATTCCATTGTGGACATTTTTAAATTTTATAAAGAAGATATTTTAGACAACAAGTATCAGTATTCCTACAACTTATATAAGGGATTATCGTATCTGTTCAGAAATAAATCCCTAAGATATTAATTGTTTTTCGTGGGAACAAGAGAAAGCACTTAATACTTTTTATCCGTTGTTAAAGTATGTTAAAAAATTTCCTAACATTAAACATGCTATATCAACGTGTTTATTTTTCTTTTTAGAAACATACTTTTTAAAAAGACAATTTTCTAAAAAGAAAAAAAAAAGTCTGCTGCAGCATTTTTCATGACTCTATTTTTTTAGTTTTATTTGTCTAAATATATACAAAATTTGTTCAAGCTTTTGTGTATTCTGTAAAAATAACCATGTTTTTTCTATTAATGTACATTTAGAAAAAAACAAATTAAATGAATTAAGTCGTTTAACTCTGTTTAAGTGAAAACAATTCTTATATGAAATTATCATTATGCACAAGTTTTTACATTAAAAAAAATGTATGCATATTTTTACTGTTCTTTTAAAAATGAAAACTTTCTAAAGAAAACTCTAATATTCTTAAATTTTGAATTACATTTTTTTGTAAATGCAGCCTCGTATGTTTTGTCACAAATTTAGCACAAATTGTCCCGAACTTTACATTATGTATAAGAGACAGTTATATTATCCTTTACTTCCCATTGAACGGTTGTGATAATTATATCTACTTTATTAGACTACATAAAATTATAAAAAAAATGAATTCTCCACTTAAACGTTTTGGTGTTATTCTTTTACCCCTTATTATATATTCTTTAATTTCTCTATTCATAGTATTTCTCACTATTTTTCATTTCTTACCCTTTATGGGGTTCTTACGCGTACGCTCACGATTAAAATAACAAGATTCAACATTTTTTGTTACTTAATATGCCATAGTAAAATTTTGTTCTTTACGCACGGGTACAAACAATCTTAATGTATTGCACGATTGCAAAAAATTTATATTCCCAAAATGTCTCATAAATTATGCAAAAGGCAGTAAACACTATAAAAATGCTGTAGACTTCAAATTACGCTGCAGCTCTTTTGTGAAACCTATAACACACAGTTTGTATTGATTTAATTCGAATAAGTAAAGAAAAGTAAGTGTTGTTTCTATATTTGAGAAAGGTAAATTTTGCCACATTTTATCACGCGTAATTTTAGCAAAGCTTTCTCATCCGTAATTTAGTTAATATCCTCGTCTTGAATAAAAATAAAATCTTAAAAATATTTAGGCTTATTCAATTTACAAACAAGGAATGCCTATGCATTACAAGACAAAATTACCATAATTCCGGCTTTACATAAATTAAAATTGAATTCTGTTATGATATTCGGGGGCTAATTTTACATTCTTGTACAGTTGGTGTCCCTAATATTCTAAACAAAAAAATAAATGTTGTTTGACAAATAAATTTTTTTTTTAAAGCCATTTCAGTATAATCTAAAAATAGAACATATTTTTAATATATATAGTGGTTTCTGTTCCATGTCTACAGGGTAGGTACACATCTACAGGATAAAAAATTTTTTGTTCTTAATGCTCACATGTATGTTAGTAAAAAAATTGTTTTACACTTATATGTGCGAGCATTATATTTGTTTTAAATTATCACATCATCTCTGTTATTTCTACAATATTTCCTTCTTTCGGCCTTAATCGTGAACCAGGTAATTACATATGAACTAAAATACTAAAAATAGTTAAATAAAACATAGTCCATATTCAAATGTGCTTTTATGTAAATAACTTGAGGAATAGACAATTTCAGAAATATTATGAACTTTTGCATAAGTTATCCTTGAGGTCACAACAAATATCTGTCTAGTGATAATTGGAGAGGCTCACCTGTGTGAAGACTCAAAGGTTAGCTATTTTAAGTGAAAAAGAAAAATATATCAATGGTGTGATTCTTCTATTTTTATGCGCTCATTATTAACATTTAACATGTAGTATGTATTTATACAGATGATACTGTCCATGTGCATAATATGATATTTGTAATGAACATCTATGGATTCTTATAAAATATTTCAACCCATTATTTAGTTTTTTTTTCCTTAAATGACCTCCCGTTATTCATGCTTCATTCATGTTTATATTCATTACTATTACCTGCAACTTTATTGCCCCTTTCTTATAGAGAAAAAATGTAAATTCCCTTTAAAACGGGCATAAGCTTTAAAAATATTTTATTTGTCCAAATAACATTATTCCCCTTTTTACAACAGAAAAGGAGATGCGTTTCATATGAACATAAAGTTTTAAAATAAAAGAAGACACAGATTTTCGCTACTAGAATGATTTCTGCATCTTCTAAAAATATAAAACTTTGCAGAATATTTGTAATTTCATTTTTCCTTGATTTCATAAAGAAAAAATTAATTTCTGTTTATAAACAAAGATTTGTTACTTTGTAGGATAGGGCAAAATAATGATTTTAATTTTAAGGGTCCCACATAACGAAGCAATTTATAAATCAAATTTTATGATAAACTGTCTACTTAGGAGTGAAAACGCATTTTTATATTTCAAACTATTTTGCAATATAAATATTTTTTTTAAAATATAGTTGTCTTTTTCTAATTAATTATTCAAAACATGAATAATATTCTGAAGGTATGTAAACATGAAAAAACTACTCATTCTGAGAGAATATCTTACTGTTTTAGAATTCAATATTTTTGTGCATAACTACTTGAACTTTTTTCAGGGAATAACTAATATGTCACAATGCATGTATATTCATATATATATATGTTTTCTTTTTTTTCCCCTAAAATCATTCACATTTCATCATACTTTTCATCATTATCTATGAATAAAGACTCTTTCTGTACTCATTTAAAAATTCGTCAGTATATACTATATTACCATATATAAAATATACACAAATGCACATTACTAATACAATATATATAATATACACATTCTCCATTTATTCAACAAAAACATTCTGAATTATATTTGAAGAAAATCCAGGGAATAACTTTTAAGATAATATGATATACATTCATATAAAAAGAATAAAAGTGGTACACAATATATACACATAATTAATACGTTATATAGGGAAAAAAAATTATTCATATCTTCTTTTAAAAATAAATATATTCGAATTTTAGAAAACACGAGATAAAATAATATTGAAAAGTGTATAACCCCTTATCCTTATTGTATTACTCATTTCAGAACTCAAGGTAAAATATATTTAGAATAAAACATAGGTAATAAAAAGGTCCAATCTAATATATATAAACATTAGTTCAAAAACAAAAATATTAAATTAAAAATTAAACTAAATTGACAAACTTAATATATATAATAAATATATTTTAAATAATGAACAAATTAAAATAAATAACTTTAAATATAAATAAAAATTGAAATATACTAAATATATTATTAATACATATTAATAGTAATTAAAGTAATTATAAATTAAATGAAATAAAATAAATACAGAACAACAAATCTAACAAATAAATTAAATAAACACAAAAACATAAATAAAAATAAATTAATTATTAAACATATTATTTTCATTCATTATTAATATTAATATAAATTAATATATATAAATAAATTTAATTAAATATATTAAAAAAAGAATGTTATATTAATTATTAATATAAAATATATTACAATTAAATAAAATAAAAATAAATTTTACAAATTAATTAAAATTATTATTTAATAAGAAACAAATAAGAAATATTTAAATATTATTACTAAACATAAAATAAATGTAAAATTATTAACAGGAATTATAACTTATTTAAGGCATATATAATATTTTTTAAAATAAATAATTAAAATAATTTTTTAAATATATATTTAATTATAAAAATTGAATTAATAAATAATATGTGTAGTTAATTTAGAGGTTAAATAAAAATATACTATACTAATATTAATTGTCATATAAGTTAATATAACTATTAAGAATTAAGAATATATAATTACATATTACATAAACAATATATTACATATAAATTACTTATAAATTAACAATTTATTAATCATTAAATTATGAAATCAATATAATAAAAATAAACTGCTTATATACTAATTTAATTATAATAGTTATTTTAAAATAAATAAAAACAATTAAAATAAATATTTTAATAATATAATTAATTAATAAATAATAATATACATCATATTAATAAAATAATAAATATTAAATTGTTTTATGTTAATTCGAAATAGTACATTAATATAGTAAATTAATTAAATTATAAAACAATTTAATTTATTATTAATTAACAAAAGGAATTAATTGATAACTAATATATTTTAAATTAAATGAATTGTTTCGAAATATATAAATATATTTGCTTAATAATTTTATTTCATAAATAATTACATTATAATAATATATATTTATTTAATTTATTTAACTTTAAAATATTAATATTTAATTAGAAAAATAAATATAAAAAATAATTAAATTATTATTCTATATAACAAATATACAATAATTAATAATTATATACATATATATTTAATATATTTATTTTAAATAATTTAAATTAAATTAAAAAAAAAAAAAAAAAGTTAAATAACATACAAACATGATTAACATTATAAATAATTTTCAATATATATAGTATATCATTTATATATTATTAGGCTACGAATATAATACTTAGGTATAAATAAAATGGGCATAATTAAAATTATAAATATTTAATAGGTGAATTATTTTTTAATATTATAAAATTAAATTTAATAATTAATTTAAATGTAATATATGGTACGTTAAATATATAATTAAATTTTTTTTTGATTAAAATGAACTTAAATACATTAATTATTTTATTAGAATTAATTAAATAAATAATTAATTATTGTATAAAATTTAAATGAATCAAATAATTCACTAATTTATTAAAATGTTAATACATATATATTTATTTTAACATATTAATTTTATTAAATAAATATTTATCGATTAAAATAATTTTAATAAAAATTAACTAATTAATATAATTTATAATATATATGTTAAAATAATTAATACATAATTAATTGTATTATATAAATTAATATATGTGTCTTTTGATAAAATATAAAAATGAACTACCATTATTAAATTAATTGTTTTGCTTTATACTGAAAAAAAATAATTATTTTTTTAAAATAATATATTTAATTTTTTTATGATTAATTTAATAATAAATAATTAGTATTATTTAAATTAAATTATTATTATTTTTTTATTGTATTTTAATAAAAATTGAAGGATTATTTAATAAATATATATATATATATATATATATATATATATTTTAATAATAATTTAAATTAAATAATTAACCTTAATAACAATAATTATAAAAGGTCGAAACAAAATTATATTTTTAACATAATTAAATATATAAAGTATTAAGAAATAAAATTAAAATAATGAAGTGAATAGTAAATTACCTAATTAAGACAATTATTTCCATTAACTAATTTATTTAACACATATAACTATTATTTCATATAATCATTATCTAAATGATAAATACATAACTAAATATACATATATCATCAAGTTTATTATAATATTCATGTGATATAAGCCATATTCAGATAATTTCTAATATGACTGAAAATGCAATGAAAAGGAAGAATAGGTATTATTATTTGTTCGGGGGCATAATGAAATTTGTTTGTACCATAGCAAAAGCTTCCCTCATGTCCCTTTTGTTTTTGAATATATTTTATTTTTAAAAATATTTTATTTACTTTAAATGACATAACCTCTTTTACTATAGTCCAACACTGTTGTATTTACATAATGATAAACCTTGTTTTTTTCTTTTTTTAGCTAATAAATTTTATTATGTAGTGTAACTTTTGTGCATAATAAAATATATTTTTAAAGTCTTAATTTACAATTATCTTCTGCAGAATAAACAAAACGCCATTTAATGCTTGTGCCTGCTGTTTTTAAAAAAAATCATCACAATTTTGCTGTTGTTTTAAAAGCTATATATGCAGGCTTTCAAGCTAGGTGAATATTAACGTGTAGAGGAACCTTCCGTAAACACACAAAGAATACGATTATGGAAAAGTTACATCCTTTTCTTTTTAGGGAAAATTATTTATGAATTAACCTCATAAACGTTTTGCTCCCAAAGAAATAATTTACAGTAGTAGGAATGTGTAATTGAACTCATGGTAGCTTAGATTTATGTAACGTTTTTCTTTTTTGTAATCAATTATTAAAGCACAATGTTTTTTCGCGTATAGAACTATGTGATCAGTGTGCTATTCTACATCATACTGTTGCCACATTATTAAATGAATTTATAAATTTATTTATATCCACGAAACAAAGAAATATGAGCATTATGTAACTTATATATAGAATAATTTACAATGAGACAGAATATAAGATATTTCTTTGTAGAAAATGTATAGTTATCAATTTAAAAACGAGTAAAAGACAAATATATTTCTACGTAAAATTTTATATTGATCATGATAAATACGATGTGCATTAATCATGGAACACAGTTATAATATTATGAGCTCATACAAATTTTGTTTTTCATGTAAAATCACTTCAAAGACATGCGCTATAAAGGTACTTGAACAAATTTTTATCACCTATGAATACAATGAATCAATCTTATTTTAATATATTACGCTCTGAATTCATGGAAAAACTAAATACTTCATATAAGAATGAGGCAACAACTTCATAAATTTCTACAATACTTATAAAGGGATAAGGAAAAATATATAAAATTCATGACTGCTATAATGGTAATATTTTCTCATTATTTCACAATAAGCCACATTAGTATACTGTGAAAGCCCTAAAAATTTGTTAGTTTTAAAATTTATCCAGAATAAAAAACTTCTTCATTTCATCACTCACCTAAATGATTATAAGAAAAAATCTTTACTTTTAAGTAGGAGCACATATAGAACGATTATAGATTGATATACTAAAAAGGGTATTATTATTCTATGGTTTCAATAGTTTTTCCAGAAATAGAGAAGGGTAAATGAGCTCGCTCGCGTTATTATATTTATGTATGCGGAGCGCTTTATTTTTTTCTCTTTTATATTTTATAAACATTATGTTCTCAGTGTAACACTCATAAATCAGACATTTAAAGATGTTATATCAGTTCACACACTGCAATATATTTCCTTTGTATGAACAGAATAGAAAAGAGAATATACCACAATTTACACTCAGAAAACAAATAACATTCATGTCCCCTTTTCAACTTGAGGGACACATAAAGTATTACAATTTTTTCATACAGCCTTAATCTTCCTATTAAAATAGAACTCCGTAAAAAGAGAACAGTTTTATTTCTTTGTTTTTCTTAAAGCAGTGTAGAAACAGAGTTTCCATTCTTCTGTATGTTGTGTTGCACACTATAAGATTAACTTTTGTTAGTATTTTCCTTTTACCGTAAGTCGTATATTTCTTTTAAAATACATTTTAAACTGTTGAATACATTTTCATTTTATGAACCTCATCTTAGAGATGTGTAAAAGAAGATGATCAATCAAAATGATAGTTGTGGCACTTGTAACGTTAGGGAAAAGTACATTTACCAGAATTCCTGTATTCTCTTAAAATAGATATAAAATAGGGTTATCGAAAGACATGTTCTAAAAAGTTATATCTTAGGTTATATGACTCTGCTCTTTTAAGGATTCTCTCAACTGAAAAGAAAACCTATAATTTGCAAACATTTCACAAAATATTATAGAGTACACAATATTAGTACAAATAGAAAGCCTTACCTTTTTCATCTAAAGCATGTTTCAAAAGTATATGATACGTGTTGAGCAAATTAAAATATGGAAAGTCATTCATAATATAGGATGTAATACCGAAGGAAAAAAAATACGTAGTTTGATGCAATAAAATTGCAAATAAAAGCAATATAATGGTGCTAGACATCGTCCAAAACATAAATTAAAGTAAATAAAGCAACAAAACAATTTCCTTACAATCTTTGAATAGTTGAAGGACAAACATCGTTTTAATGTGTACGACACATACTAAAGAAATGTACTATTTTGGAACGCTATATAATAAAGATTCACTCTTCACTATGGTGTGTAGAAGCCCAAATTACAAATGAGCGGCAGTTATTTTTATCTACCCTCATTTTACAAACTCTCAATTAGTAATTTTAAAATGTTTTTATTTAGGGTTTGTATTTCGTCATGAATATAATAGCTATTGCATGTAAATAGGCAAATTTTAAGAAAGGCCTAAAAGCGTAGTTATTTATGAGTTTCTTTCCGTTCTAATTTAGCGAAAGAACAAGATTAACACTACGTTCTTAAAAATACATATATTACTGAACCTTCAAAATGTCTTTTTCTTTTTAATAATAACATATAAGACCCTAAATTATAAGTTTTTCCAAATTTATAAAGTATTGAAACGTTTTTTTTATAAAAACATTTTGACAAACAAATGCATCAATGCATGTAATAATAATAAAAAAAAAAAAGTTAAACAAACAAAAAAAAAAAAAAAAATGTTTATTCATATATACAAAAGTTTTTATATTTGTATATTAATAAAAAGACTAATTGATGATAACTGATGCTATTTTCTTAAGCTGTATGTCTTTATCGGATAATTCCTGTAAAATAAAAAAAGGGTTACAAAAGCATTAGAACAGTAAAATGTGTAGAATATCTATGAATTTGATTAATATATTTATGCATGTAAATTTCAATTGTTGGGTGCAACAAAATGTATATTAAGTACAAAAACATGTTAACCTTTTCTTTGAGAATTAGCTTTTGAGTTTTTATTTCACATTCTTCATTTTTTTCGTATAGTTCTTTTTCCAGCTTCATTATTCTACTTTTCATTTCCTCTTCATTCCTGAAATAGCCGAAAAGGTGCGTATGTGTACGATTGTGTTAGTGTAATTAAAAAGGTACAAACGAATAATAAGTGCAAATTATCTGTTTCTTTATTTTTATAGTGTTAAAAATGTTCATGTATATAGTTTTTTTTTCTTATCACTTTTCATAATTCATAATGTATCTCTTTGATATTTCCAAATTCTTGTTGGCGTTATTTAATTCCTCGCTTAGGTTTTTATTCAGCCCTGTGAAGTTTTCAATTATTAATGCTTGTTCCTGTAAAAAAAAGAGTGCACATAAGTAAAATTTAATGGAACTGTTTGCATTATATTGTACGTTAAAGTAATTCCACTTGTCCATTACATATAATTACATCTACATGCGTGTCACTTTGTAAACTATAAAACGGGTTAATGTATTTTTGAAGAAGTTACCTTCAAGTCATTGTCACTTTTGTTTATTATGCTTTTCAGTTCTTGTATGTCATTGCTATATTTTTTAATATTTTTATCCTTATCATCCAGTTCTTTCTTTTTGTCACTTAACTCTTTAACGACAACAATTAGTTTCCTGTTGAAAATGTGAAGAAAAAGGAGAATGTAATTATAACAAAGAAACTACTTATTTCAGTGTGGGTGAAAAAATAAAAGAGCGTTTACTTGAATGTCCCTTCCAGTTCATTGTTTTGGTTTTCTTCTATGGTTTTCAACTTCTCATTTTCACTCTGTATTTAAAAAAAAAAAAAAAGGTGAAATAATAAAATCAAAAGTAAAAATAGCTCAAATGAAGCATAAGCCTTTATAATGCTTTTTTTTTTTTATTTATTTCATTACAGTAAGCGAGTTAATGACGTTTATTCCCTCATTAATTCTATTTGTCTGATCTGTCAATTTGTTATTTAGTGCTTTGTTTTGCGTCTGTATTTGTGTGTATTTTGTCTGAAGTGATTTTAATAAAGATTCCATTGAAACAGTTCTGTTTTTTATATTCACATTTTCTTCCTCTGCTTCCTTCTTTTGTAGGTATACCTCTTCATATTTTCTTTGGAGTCTGCAAAAGAAGAAGAAAAAAAAAGTAATGTTGTTTTTCCCCATTTATCTTTTACTGCCACAATGCGATGCATTTCTTTTATTGTAGTTCCTTTTTTGGTTGCCTACTCATCTATTATGTCATTCTTCTGCGAAATGATATTCTCGAGGTTGTTATTTTCTTGTAGTTTTCTATTAATTTCCAACTCGTTTTCTTTTCTAATTTTTTGAATTAAGGTATTGTGAGCATTTTGTTTCTCTTCTATTTCTTTGTTTAACACATTTATGACATCTTTATACCTCTCGAGGTCTTGCTTGTAGAGCTCTAACCTTGATTGCGATTCGTTAAATTGCGAATTTAGGTTTTTTATTTTATTCGAATAAAAACTAATGTCAGATGATCTCGTTATGTTATTGTGCAGTAAAATGTTTAGCAAATACTTTTTGGAATATTCATCCGCGTCCTTCGAATAAAACAGAAAATTGTGTAACAAGAAATTAAATAAATACTGTGTGTTGTATATTGTGTCAAAATAAAAGTTGAAGGAGCTCTTTCTGTTTTTTATCGTTTCGAAGAATATTTTGTCGAAATTAAGAAAAAAGGAATTTTCGTAATTTGCGCTTGCGTATTGATACTTTAAGGATGGGAACATATTTTTACTTCCTATATGTTCACTGCTGGTAATATTTTTACTTAAATTTTGGGAATAATTCGAGTTCATATGATTTGGTAAATAATTGTCATTCTTTTCGTTTAGCAAATACCTGTTCTCCTCTTCATACAGGTATTTTTTATTCATGTCTTCACATTCGTATGAATTTCTTTTATTTAATTTGTTTAGTAGTGTGTTGTAATTATCATCTTCGTGTAGTGCTAGATTTTTCTTGGCATTTCCCTTCAAGAAGCCTTTATAATCAATAAAATTCTCTGTGTAATTTTCCAAATAGCTGTCTAAATTGTAATAATGTCTAACTATGTTTAAAATGGCTATTTTCATATTTGAAAGTTCAATATTTTTGTCAAAATCTAGGATGGACTTTTTATACAATAGAAAAGATATTGAATAAACACAGTTATAAATTATTAGAGAATCTTTAGATTCGTATAGAGACGATATCAAAAAGGTTAGCGCTCCTGATTCGTACAAAGCCTTGTGTATTTTAATAATATTCGGCTGGTTGTTATAATGAATATTTTTTATAAATATACTGGACTTCAAATCTGCTGTTTCATTTAAATTATTGCTTTTTTTATTTAATGAATAATTTAACAGAAGAGATATATATCCACAAACTAATTTTATATTTTTCATATTGACACTTTTTTTCAGTTCCTCAATGAAAAAATCTATATATTCAAAAGTATTTTCATGTATCGTTTCGTAAAATTTGGTTCTCATTAGTGTAAACAGGAAATTAATAATGACAATGATATACCTTGTTTTTTCGATATTTTCTTCTACCGGAAAAACGGCACTCGACGAATAGACATCTGGAATTATATGCAGATTAATCAGTATAGCTTTGATAACGGTGTTCCTTTCATTTGTTTTTATATTGTCAAATGTCCTACAGAATATTTCTTTCTGTAATTTGCTTCCCTCGTTATCGTTATTCGACGCATAGGAATAATTCAAGTTGTTTACATTTTTCGCTAAATTGCCTACGCCTGTTGCTACATTCGCATTCTGTCCATTTGCATTGATATAAGAACTGTTTAAATTTCTTAAGCTGTAGTTATTTGTATTTAGATGCGTTCCATATGCGGAGAAATGAGTATTCGCGTTATTCTGGACATTGTCTAATTGGTTATTTTTTTTGGCGCAAAATTGACAATATAAATGTATCAGCTTGGAAAATATGAGAGAAATCACTGTAGCCAAATTTTTGTTTTTATGTATAGTTGATAAGAATAGCATGTTTATGTGTTCATTTATGTTACTAAAAATGGAATTGAATTTTTTGTCTTCATTATACTTCATAATGTAATCATTATTTTCATTTAAAATATGAAATATGGTTATGGAAACATTTGGAAATTTAATTAAGATAATGTAAAAGAGGAAGGATATGTTTGCTATTAGTTCGTATTGTTTATTCGTTAACAATCTGGACGAGTACGTGACAAAAATGAAAAGGACTTTGGTTATGTTTATGTTTTCTTCAAAAAAATAGACAAATTTTTTATCATTAAAACAGAATATAAGTGTGTCTACAATGGTTCTCATTCTTATTAAATTTCCATTATTTACGATATTCTCAAAAAGGAGCATGGGAGAAAAGTAGTTTTCTTTTTCCAATTCCTCCGGGAAAATGAATATATACGTCTTGTACAAGCTGATATAGAAATTTTTATACACCTCAATATCTTCATATTCATTTAAATACTTGTAATATTTCGATAAAAATATTTTTAACTCATTTAGATCGTTGCTTGAATTCATAATTTTCTCTCTCAGGGCGTCTAAGTTCATTAAATTGTTAATTATGTTTAAGCACTTAAGCAAAATGGTACTGTAGGTTATTCTGTTTTTTCCCAAAAACAATAGTTCTTCTTTGCTGTCAATAAAGGATGATAAATTGCTATTTGGCGTTCCATTTAGCACGTGAGAAGATGTAAGCATTTGCTCCTTTCGATTCCTGCGAACGTTACTTTCTGCGTGCATTTTCAGCATATCAGAGTATAGCAGGGATCCGTCTTTTATCATATCTTCAAGGTAAAAGTTTAAGAAATTTAAAACGTAAAAAAATACTTTGTAAAAATAAACATTATTATTGAATATTTTGAAAGAGTTATACTCCCTTGTCGTGTTTCTAACATAATTTGTCGTATTGTGAACTGTGCTATTTTGATGGAAATTTGTATTCATCTCATTTGGTGAAGGATGATTTCTGAAATTCGATGTGGAGTACTTCCTTTTGATGTTGTTTTGAAAGCTATTCATCTTTACAGGATTCGAATATGCGTAGCCATTTTTTTCATTCCCTGCTACATTTAGCTCTTCATATTCCATCTGCCGAATGTCAAATGTGACTATATTACTTGTTATATTTTCCAAACAGTGTAAGCACAGGGTTAATAAATAAATGTTATTATAATAGTTTTCATTAACATTGTCACGAAAGAAATATATTTTAAGAGAATTATAAAAGGAGGACAAATTTCCGCTTTCTGAACTTAGGGAGTATTCAATTGATCTAATAAGGTAAAACAAATATTTGATTATATCGAATTCTTCTTCTCGCTTTATATCATTGGAGGATAAGTCATCATTTGTGTACATTTTCTGGTTCTTATCAGCGTATGGGCCTTTATTCGGCAGATCGCCAAGGTTTCTATCACTAATGTTTCGATCAGAGAGATTCCCATTTGGCTTTATTCCCTGATTCGTGAATAAGTTTTTCTTAAGTGTCCTGCTTTCACTGCTCCTTTCTGGGTGATCTGGACCAATTTTATCATCATCATCATCATTCGTGTCTTTGCTTTTTTTTACCGCCCCTCGCAGCATATAAAATTTGAGTTTATCTGAAATACTTAAAATGCTGATGTTGTACAGAGCCTCTACATGTCTCTTGTTCAATAAGTCCAGCTTTACGGCATAGTTTTCATTTCCATACGCCTTCTCGCTAGGGTTGTTACTCTCAAAGGCGTTTATGACATTTTCGTAATAATTCCTGTACAGGTAATTATAATAATTTACCAACTCTCGCATACATTCTTCATTTTCGTTTATTAAGTCTAAATCGTATATGTTATTTTTGTACTCCTCCAGGCACAAATTCAAATATTCTGAGTAGTCATAGCTGAAATTTTCCTTTTTGTGAGAGAACCTTCTTGTTTCTTTGCTGTGAAGGTTTGACAGGCTGTCTCTTTTGAGCATCTTTTACTTCCGGCACATTTACAAGGGAGCGTGCGCGTGTGTACGTACGTGAGAATGTATGTACCTGCGTATGTCACGTGGTGTATGTATAAACATATACATTAACATGTACATGTGCACATATATACGCATGTACTGGCACGTACTTTTTTACAATAGGTGTGTCCCCTTTTCTTTGGGTAAAGTAAGCACGCAGGATGAATGCGTATTACACAACAAGATACATTTTGGTTTTACAAACATGGACCCCCTCACCATGTGTCTACGGTTGAGATCGAAATGGAAAGTGAAAGGTTAAGTTGTAAAATTTACAAAGAAACTCATATCGAATGTGCGAGTCGAAAATTTAACAGAAAAAATAATCGAACATTTAACCGAAAAATCACATGGAAAATTTAAATGGACCATTTAAATGGAACATAAAATAGCGCCTTTCGCTTTCCTTTTCTTTCACAGCAGAAGTGAACACACCATTTACTACGTATATAATGGCATCAATATCAGCATATGTTAAAAATTAAGGATAATTATGGAAAAGAAAAAAACAGGGCATGCATAAAATGCGCAAAGTGCTTAAAACACAAAGAGGGAAGAATAAGTACAAAGTCAGAAAATAAAGCCCTTTTTTCTTTCTTCCTTTTTTTTACTTTGTCAAATATATAATGAAGTTATACTCAAATTAAAATATATAATTTTTAAAAAGGAACTTGACAAATGGGTATTTTCACAAAAAAAAAAAAAAAAAAAAAAATGTAAATGTAAGATCAAAATATACGTGTAAACTTTTTAGATGTAAGCTAAATGCCATTAAACATTACATGTATTTTTTCCCTTAAAAAAGGATTTAAATAAAAAAAAAAAAAAAAATTTTTTTTTTTTTTTTTTGTCCCTTTTGACTTTTGCGGGTTTATAGTATGCTGTGTTTTACATATGTATAATTCCTTTTTTTTTTTTTTTTTTTTTTTTAAGTGTGTGCAATGTTCTATTTCATTTTAAAGCGCCTCTTCAGTGTATAACCCTTCATGATGCTGAAACATAGGGTGAATATATTGTTTAGGAAACGCTTCTTTAACCCAATTTTTATTAATCCTCTTTGGCATTAACTTCAAGCAGAAAAGTGGCACACGGAAAATGTGAAAATAGTTAAAAAAGTGGAAAAACCGGAAATGAAATGAATTAACCAGTTTTATGTGGACACTTGCAACATTCGCCAAGGCGATGTATTTTTTTTTTTTTTTTTCCTACACATTATCTTATGACCCTTTCCGGCTTGACAATTATAATGCGACATACTGTCAAAAAGAAGAAACAACAAAATGAAGCATTTATCACACGATGATATGATTAACTTTTTTTTTTTTTTTCCCTTCTTATTTGTACGTAATTTTAAAGTCAATTTTCTGCTTCGTAAAAAGCATTACGGAAAGAGTTGTTAAGCGTAACTGCGCATGGGAATGTATAAACAACACATTACGTATAAGCGGTTCTGCATGGCACATAAAAAATTAGTAAAATGGGGCCTCTTTCGTAGGATGCCCAAATTTTCACATGGTAGCTAAATAAAAACGTCTCATTATTCATGAATTCCGTGAAGAATTTTATCAATGAACAAATCATTAGTTTTTATTATTCTACTAAATGGGGGAATATGCGGGAGCGCGTTGCCATAGGGACGTATATGGGCATGCATATTTTCCCCTTTTCTGTATTATTTGGACGCGAATATAGTACACAGGATGAATTATTGAGCATAAAAATTTGTAGGAATAGGCGTACAGCACATGTTAATGATGCTAAAGGTGGAAATGCTCTTGTTGAGGAACGCCTGAATGGTTTTCCTTCTCTCTCCTACTTTATTTTATTATTTTTTTTATGCTCTTTAATTCATCCAAGCTATCGTCAGGAGGTTGAATTTTTGTACCTACCAAGGGGGAAAAATATAAATGGGGAAATACATGTAAATTCATATGTATATGTATGTGTATGTGTATGTGCATGTGTATGTGTATGTGCATGTGTATGTGTATGTGTATGTGTGTGTAGACTATTGAGCAAGCATGCCTGCACATATGCGTGTGCACATGTGCACTCCAGGAGGGAGAAACATCATATTTCATGTCAAAGCTTTTCGCATAACCTATTTCTTATTGACGGCCTGTAGTAATTTGATAAATCCCTAAAATGGCTGAACGACGAATTATCCTTGGAATCTGGTTTTGCTTTGTCTGAGTCTAGTGCTTTATCTTTTTTGTCATTTCCCTTGTTCATTTGTTCTCTCATTTTTTCTTTATTAACGATCATTTCTTTTTCCAATTCTTGCAGCCTTTTTTCCCTTGACATTTTCATCTTTTCATCTATTTTGTTTTTCCTCTCAAACTCTGAAACTTTCTTTCGATATTTCATGAACTTATAAATAAGTATAAAAGATGTAACGCCCAACACTAGCAGGATCACATTTTTCACGCTCAGTAAATCCACTCCCTTTGTGGGAGCATTGTTGCCCTCCCTGTCCATTTTTATCACACATTAACACAGCGAAAAAAAAAAAAGAAAAAAGAAGCATCAACATACGTGCGTCGGCATAAACGAACATATTTAATTTACAATAAAGGATACAATAAAACCATTGACACTTTTACTTTTTATATTATTGTTATGCAACATAGAGAGTAGGTTTGCCCTTTTCAATGTTCGCAGTTGTTTTTATTAGGAGAGTTTATAACTGCCTTAAAATATTTTCAGCTTTGCCATACCCATCTGTAGTT
Source organism: Plasmodium knowlesi strain H (assembly GCF_000006355.2). Classification (NCBI taxonomy): domain Eukaryota; phylum Apicomplexa; class Aconoidasida; order Haemosporida; family Plasmodiidae; genus Plasmodium; species Plasmodium knowlesi. The sequence continues at coordinate 1,455,698 of NC_011914.2, forward strand.
GCGAATTAACAAAAAAAAAAAAAAAAGAAGAGAAAAGGAAGAAAGTTCATATAACATACTCGAATTAAGTTTAAAAATGCAAAAGGATAAGATGTTTTATCAATGAAAAATGGCTTCACATGAAAGATTCGAATTTTTTTTTTTTTTTTTTTTTTTTTTTTTGAGGAACTTGTTCCATTTGTTAAATTTCCAAGCAGTTTTACACATGCATCACCGTTATTATAGTATTACCGTTTTAGCAATTTTTAATTTTTTGTTACGCCTTTTGCATTTATGTGTGCCTCTTTTTTTTTTTTCTTTTTTTTTTTTCTTTTTTTTTTTTTATTGCTTTATATGTACATAGGGGAACATATATATGACCTTTCAGTGTAAACACCCCTCCTTTAACCTGCACGGCATCCCCAGAATTAAGGGGAAATGCTCCCCCCCCTGATTTTATTAAAAAGCAAAAAGGAAAAGGAGAGCCTTTTAGTTAACCCTTAAGTGTTACCTGTTATTGCACAAGTGCCATCTTAAAAATTTTCAACGTAGCTGAACAAGTGTGCCCATTTTATACACACATGAGGCAAAAGTATGTGACTTCTAACACACCTTTTCCTTTCTAATGAGAACGATGCAACTATGGTGAATTGCGCACCGGTCTTTAACAAAACAAGAACAAGTCTCAAGGAGGCATAAAGCATGCCTTCGTAGGTACATTATACTTGCGTGAAAAATAGAAATTTGTTTCATTAATAAAAAAGAAGAAGCATTATTTCTGGTTCGCTTATTTTTGTGCACCCTTTGACTGCCAGTGGGAGAAAAAAGAAGTCCACCTCGTAAGTTGCCATGGGACAATCTCAAAGCACGTTGCGCAGTTATATTCGCCACTATCAGTGTAGATGAAATGGGGCCAACTAAAACCTACGCCCACATGTTATCATACATAAATAGCTCGTGCGTCTCCTTAACAGTGCCGCAATATGTACACTTTATTCTTTTTCTACCCAGTTTGGCAATATTTCTCGCTCCCTCGGGGTGTGCAATTGAAGACTTTCTTTTTAAAAATAAAATAAAAGAAATTTTTTTTTTTTTAAATTGTGCATTGGTTGTTGCCAAAAAGTAATGGAAACAAATTGTTTGTTCAGATAGGGGGCTCAAGATTGGTTATTGAAAAGGTAACTAAAAATCACTGTGTAGAACAGCGAGGGTGAGGGGTGATTATTATAAATTATACTAAAAATTATACAAATTATGCAAACTGTGCACACTGTGCAAGCGCAAAATGCGCAAATTATAAGAACTACATAAATTATATTGGTAAATGAAATGTACAAATGGGATACGGGGATGGCTTTTGAAAAAAAAAAAATAATAAATCCATAAAAAAAGGATTTGCATCCATAGATCACAGACCTGTATCTGTGAAGCACGGATATACACTTTTTTACACTTCAAGAAAAAAAAAAAAATTTTATGCCATTAAAAATTGATCAGGTGCTAAATACGACAAGTAAAATACAAAATACGGGGCTGAGGGGCATCACATAATCATCTTCTCCCCCGTAATGCTACTTGTATATACACATATATATATACTTGTATGCATACACGCGCGATGCACAGGGGACCCCGTATTTTCAGCGGCACCTAGACTACTTCTTAATGCTAATACTTCTATTCTTCTGGCTGCTCTGCAATTTTTTCATTAAATCTTCTCTATACTTTTTGTAAACCTCTTTCGACTTGATCATGATTTCGCTATGCGTGAAATCAATAATGTCAAAAAGGAAAAATGGGATCAGGAAGAAAGTTCCCCATTCTGCCTCATTAGCCCATCCAGACAGGAGAGTTAAAAACACATAATAAAAAAAGTAGTGCGTCTGTGAAATGTGTAACTCTCCTAACTCAAGAAAAACATTATTGTTAAAGATATATTTTACAAGGAGGTGTATCATAGAACGAGTTTGATTCCTTTCGTGATGAAACAGTTCATTTCCGTTGAAAATATTATCACCAAAATCATGATTTAAGGTCTTCAAGTCATTAACCTTCAAAATAATGGACAATTTTTTTTCTTCATCTGGGTCCTTAAAATCGTTCAGTGCAGGAATTGCCATAGTGAATGGTACGGGGTCATAATCAATACTGATGTTGTTACTAATGACACCACTTTTTCGGAAGTCTTCGGAAAACTGATCATCATAAAACATGGGCATGCCGAAAGTCATCGAGAGCACCTTGACTTTGGGATTATTTTTAGCCTTCAAAATTTTGGCTAAATAAAAGGAGCTCAAATGGGCCATGGCTGCACCAAAGGAGTGACCAGTGAATATAATGACATATGGATTCTCTTTGGTATACTTGGATTTTTCATCCTTTATTTCATTTAAAATATTTTTCTTTAATACGTGCAAGTATGGCTTCACTACTCGTTTGAAAATGAATAAATACGCCTTGTGCACTTTTCCCTTCGTCAAAAAAGGGTACGAAGATAGTTCGTATATCACATTCAGCATCCACATAAATGGGCTAGCTGTTCCTTGAAAAGCTACAATATTTTCCACCAAGTGAAAATTGTTCTTGTCATAATTTGGTAAGGGGTATTTTTTGCTTCTTTTGAACGATACAAAAAATTGAAGAGAATCAATATACCTGAAAAACACATACTTATCTTCCTCCAGGTGATGTAAATTCATTATTTCAGGAACTAAGGCACTTCCTACATGATCTATGTACCATGGATTGGGAATAAATTTTGATGCTTCCCATTTTTTTATCACATTCCACATTTTATTTATTAAATATACTTTATGGGTAAATAAATAGCACACATACCAAGTTTGATACAATTTCTTCTTATCTTCAGGTGCATCTGTAATGTCTTTGAGCAGGTCGATTTCAATTTGTGTTTGAATATTGGTGGGGATAAAAATGTCAATGACGTTTGAGTTCAGATATTCAAATATGGGTAAATCTACAATCTGGTCGGTAGTTATTAATTCGTTTCTTTCTTGCTCGGTTAGGAAATAATGTTCCTTCATGTACGTTATACAACCAAATATAATCATAACTATAAAGTTGATTAAATCGTACCATTCACGATTTCGAGCCATTATATTATTTAGACATTTCGCTATGTTCAGTTCTTTTTTCGATTCCTTTACAAGTTCTTCATTGAGGAGAAAAAGAACATCAAGTAAATTTGATTCTTCCACATCTTTAATGCACTGTTTTAGGGGTAACTTTTTAAACTTTTTAACTATATTCAAAAACAGACGATACAAAATAGATTTCTTCTTTCTAATTTTTATTCTGTTAATAGAGGGTTCTTTCTTCAAATGGTGTGATAAGAAACATATCTTTTCCACCAAATTACTTTTCAAAGATAAGTATTCCCCATTACATATACTAGTCCTTATGTAAAACTCTTTAAACATAATGGGATCTACATCTATTTTTGTAAAGTCAGCAAAATAATTGACATCTTGAAATGTTGCATTGTCTTCCTCATCACTGGTTGCTACAAAATTGGAATAAAAATGTTCACTTGCCTTTTGTTCATTTACAATATGTAAATTATGTAACGAAAAATCGTATCCTTTATGGTACTTCATCTTCAAAGCATATTCATTTTTGTAATTTATATCTATTAAATCTCTATTTCTTATTATTCCTTTGTAAAACTCATTTAGCTCATTTTCTTTCACCATTTCGCTGTACAATATCAAGTCCTTTTTATAATTTTGGTACACATTCACATTTTTCGATTTGTATAAGTATCGGTCTCTCTTCCCCAATTCTTTTTCTTCCTGCAAATCTTCATCATTTCCATTTACGTTCGTGTTCGCATTTACGATACTCTCCGTGCCTGTGTTGTCAGACTTGTTGCCTTCCGAGGGGGTAGTCACGTTGACGGTTTCAGTAGCACCATCTTTTTCTGCAAGCCCCAAAGACAGTTCAATTTGCTCTACTTCGTACAGGTACTGATTTATTACCTCATCGATGTCCTCCGCTTCATCATCCTCATCTTCTTCATTTTCTTCGTCTTCTTCTTCTTCTTCTTCTTCAACTTCTTCACCATCCTCCTCATCATCATCATCGTCTTCCTCGTACAGTTTGTCTTCCAAATGTACCATGTCCCCAGGATCGTTAAGAACCTTCTCCACCTGTTTGTTCTGTGTGTTGTCTCTGTCTATGACGCTATTTTCTGTGCAGGGATCTTCCTTTTTCGTACAGTCATTTTCTCCTTTCACTTCTTCCTCCTCCCTTTTCGCGTCGCCCGTTTTCTTTTTCGTATCGTCATCTTCTCCTTTCACTTCTTCCCCCTCCCTTTTCGCGTCGTCCGTTTTCTTTTTCGCCCCTCCTCTCTTTCTCTTCAACTTTGAGTCTTTCTTTTTCACTTGATTCTCCTCTCTGAATACCATATTATTCTCCACTACTATTGGCACTTGATTTTCATCACTCTTCTGTATCGTAATACAAGGCCCCATTGCCTCCCATTTTCGCACGACTTGCCCACTCAAGATGTTTAAATATTTTCCTGATTCTGAATCATCCCTCCCCATGGGTTCGTGTTCTTCTGTATTAATTATACCTTCTCCTACCAAATAAGAATTGTTTGAGCTCGTAAGAAAATCGAAGATTTCTCTTCCCGTAGTTTTCTCTTCATCTTTTATTTCCTTTTCTGTTTTGTTGTAGTCTATGGGTTGGATCATTGGGCAACTTTCGTCTATTCCTTTTATCATCCCCTCATTCTCAAATGATATTTCATTTTCTAAATTTTTCCTTTCACACATATCTAAATCACTGTTAATAATTTCCATCACGGAACATTTCCGTTCATTTAACTTCAAGTCTTCATCATCTCCTATATTAGTCTTTTTATTGATTAATGGAATTAAAATTGTTTTTTTCATTTTCCCTTTTTTCTCAACAGGTGGTGGTTTGCTTGGTTTACTTTTTTTTGAACTTCGATCCCAGTAATTGCTAAGCCAACCCTTTTTATTGTTTTCTTTTTTTTCGCTCCATTTTTCTTCCTCCAAGGTCTCTTGTGTTACGTTTCCGTAGTTATGAGTGTGTGCCTCCTCCAATGTGTTCTCATTTGATTCTTCATATGATTCATCGTTTGATTCTTCGTTTGACTCTTCGTTTGACTTTTCGTTTGACTTTTCGTTTGACTTTTCGTTTGACTTTTCGTTTGACTTTTCGTTTGACTTTTCGTTTGACTCTTCGTTTGACTTTTCGTTTGACTTTTCGTTTGACTTTTCGTTTGACTTTTCGTTTAATTCTTCCTTTGCATCCTCTTTTATCTCCCCCCCTGCGCTCCTTTTTGTTTCATCACTTGATTCTTCGATTGATTCCTCTTTTGTATCCTCCTTTGTGTCTTCTTTTTTTTTCCATCTCGCAATTCGATGCAACTTGTTTGTATATTTCCTTAAGCTCCACGATCCCACAGGTGTGGCTATATACTCTTTGGGTTCTTTTTGGTTAACCCCTTGGCTGGATGCACATTCTCCTAAATCCTTTTGATTAGCCCTTTCCATTCTTCCGTGAGAGTATTCCGACTGAACGCTCCGACTTGGTACTTCGCTTAGCACACTAGTTGATACCATGCTCTGATTATCTACTTTGGAGTATATATAGTCTGCGAGCGTCATTCGATCATCTACTTGATCCGTTAGATGATCTGATGAAACCATTTGGTGCACATTTAGGTTCGGCACGGGGATTGCCTGAACCACTTCGCCAACTTCTTGGCTGGGCGCATGGTCTTCTTTGACATTTTCGTGATTTTTTCTTTCGATCTTCTTCCCTACTACGAGTCCTCCTTCGGGTTGCAATTTGGATTCCGCATGGAATCTAAATTTCTGTCCAGATTTCTTCACCACGTTCCCTTCCTCCACCGTTGGCCCCTCTACCGTTGGCCCCTCCACCGTTGGCCCCTCCACCGTTGGCCCCTCCTCCGTTGGCCCCTCCTTCCCTGCCTTTACGCCCCCCTCAGCACCATTAACCGCACCATCAACTGCATCTGCATTCCCCTCGGGCAAACTGCTGTCCCCAGTGGGAATGACGCCATCAGGATACTCGGGGTTTGACTCTTCTAAAGCACTAATGTACTCGGACGAGCTATTGAAAGCAAAGGACGGGGCATTTTTTCGGTTAACGGTTATATTACACGAAGAACATGACACTTCTAACAGGTAGGCTAAAAACAGGAGGTTAAAAAAGCACAACAATAAGCATGGTATCATTTTTCTTTAAAAAAAAAAATATATATTAAATTCATGTTCAAATGATGACATTTTTTGGGGGTGAAAAAAAAATGTATAATTTGAACATGAATTTAATATATATATTTTTTTCCCTTGTTGGAAATTTCAGTGTGATCAAACATTCTCGCGTCTGTCATTATCTGGTACATCCTCAGCGAGAGATTATTAAACTGTACAATAGAGCGTGGTTTTACAGTGTGGTACAAAGCAGGTGTGCCGCGTACAGCGTAAGGGAGGTGCACAGAAACACCCAGGCACTTAGTAGGTATACATTGCATTCCCCAATCTCTTTAAAAGTATTTGTAATATAAGAGAAGTAAAGGCGCACAAGGCAATAACAGCTGTGACGACGATTGCAAGAGACGGGTGAAGAAAGAAACATATACACTACTCTCTACGTGGCGTGAGAAAAGTTGCAATATGGTAAACACGGCATAGCAGTGCCAAAATAACTTTACTTCCTATAATTGGTATTATGTGTTACGGAGTGCAACCACATGGAGAAAAAAAAAATAAAAAAGTAGAAAAGGTTATTATAAAGTTAGGATGATGTTAAGATAATGTTATTGCGAAGCTCACATAACATCAACGTGATGTTGGGGTGATGCTGAAATCGCGTTGACATGGAGCGAGGAACAAATAACGAAATAATACGTTTTATTACATATTATACAAAGTCACAACCATCCCACGAAGCATAAAAAAAAAAAAAAAAAAAAGAAAAAAAGAAAAAAAGTGTGAAAAATAATAATAAAAAAGAACGAAAAGGTAACTTAAAAAAATTAGGCAGGCAGAGGGGGGGGGTCCACTGCTTTTGAAAAAGGTCGTGGGTAAAAAAATATTACAAAAAAAAAAAAAAAAAAAAAAAAAAAAAAAAAAATTAAGAGAAACCGACTATACAAAAATATATATTTAAATGAACTTGCTCTATATTTGTACATCTATGTTCCTATTTTTATTCGCGTATAATACATTCGTATATATATTATATATATATATATTTATATAGTACCATATTATATGTATATAATTATACATGTACATATAATACAAGTAGTTAATAAAAACGGTTAAACGCGCAAAATGACCAACTAGTAGTTTTTTCAATGAGTCAACAAATAAGCCTATATGCTGAAAAAAAAAAAAAAAAAAAATCGAAAAAATTTGAGCTATTTCTGCAAAATGATTTCAAAACCAAGAAGACATTTTTCCATTTTGACGAAATAAAATTTGCTTGTAAAACGAATTGAAAATCGAGAACAATTATTAACCGTTGAGGATGCACCCAATTAAGTCGGTTTAATTTTGCGCTTGCAGTTAAAAAAGGCGAAAATGTTATTTTCCTTATCTGCTCATCTGTTTATTTGTTCATCTGTTTATCTTCGCATACCAATCTTTTTACCTTTCCGCGATATGCACAAACGGGTGCCATAGAATATATCCCTTCGATTTCGCTTTTTTCTGGTTCCTCTACTACAAATAGAATAGGGCCAAGGGGCGCACCAAGATGCAACGGTTGCTTTTATCTGTACGCAAATGGGTCCATATGCACCTGCGAGGCATATGCTCAAGATGAATGCGGTGCCGTGCGCCATCGCACAAGCGCTGCGCGTGGACCTACGCGCATGTATATATATAAATATATGTATCTAATATATATATACATATGTGCATAATATTTAAATGTATATGTGCACCCCTGCCTTGCGCAACAGACTTAGTTTTTCACGAAGAGGGGGGGGGGGATCACAAATTCATTTTCCCCAAAATATGTCGATGGGGCGATTCTAAATGTTGTGACCTTAATGCAAAGGGGAATCCATGGAGATACACCAAATGAGGGGGGAGAATATCTCCACCCCCTTTCCCCGAAGCTTCTTTTTCTGCTTTATATTCCTCGCTTTTTTCATTTTTTTTTATATTTTTCTTCAAAATATTTGGTATAATTTGCACCCTTTTTAAAGGTAAAATATTCCAGCTCCACTTGTTCACTATTTTCCTTCTTGTTTTCCACTACGAAATTGGATTCCTCCGTAAAGTTAAAAATTTTCAGTTTCCCCTTTTGCTGTTCCCCATTTGGTGTGTTCTCACATGTCTCATTTTTTCCCACCCTTCCTTCACTATAAAGGGAGGATTCCTGCGATGCTGATGGGCATGGTGATACCTCCCCTGTTTGTGGACCTGCTTGGGCATCCTCCAACGACTTGTCTGCATTTAGGAATTCCTCCTTTGTGTAGTCAGATCCCTTTTTCATGGTGACTGAAAAATTGACAGACGACTTGTTATTCGTTGCGAAAGAAATATCACCATTCAGAGACACAAAATCCAGCACACATTGTGCCTGGTAAATGGTATGAATTTTCTTTATTAACGACTTCACATTATTCGTTGGCGTTTTAAGTAGCGTTTTTAATACATCCTTTATCACGTCGTCGTAATTTACCTTTAACTTTGCATTTTGGAAAATTGTTTTAACAATAAACGAAAATTTCACTTGATCATAAATTTCTTTCTGTGATTTGTTCATGAATTCTTCAAAACTTAACACTTTTTCGTTTTTATCATTTTCGCTACTTTGCATTTTTTTCTTTTTCAAATAACTGCTGTACAATATTTTTCCTTGCGCGTGAAACAACGTTGTGGGTACATTTAATGATGATATTTCCATTAATTTTTTATAAGCTTCCATTCTCCTCTGGTCTACGCATTTGTTTTGTATGTCCTTCATGGCTCTCTCTTCAACTTCATCATGAAGCTCATCCATCGTTTTGTTGTACTTTTTTTTCACATAATCATTTATATCTTGTTCATTCCTTTTTCTCGACTTGATGTCTAACACGTGCACCTCCAATATACATTTCACTAAATCGCACTTTCCAAGTATATAATCATTTATCGTTTCATCATCACCTGATTCTTCACCTATGCCCCCTTTTCCATTTCCTTCTTCACATTTCTCGTACTCACTGGGGTCGTAAACGTTTAGTAGAATATCCTCCGTCTTTGAAGTTGCTCCTTTCCCGTGTATCTTCTCGTCCAAGGAATTGATATCATCCTTGAGCAGTTCCTCTAGATACTTGTCGAAATTTTTGTTGAACTGGGCTTCTTCCTCCTTCTCGCCTTCGTCTCTCCCTGGGTAGTCCTGCTCTCCGGAGACCTCCCCCTCGGGCGGCGTCTGTAGCGACTGCGGATGCGATCGCGCTTCTTCTTCTTCTTCTTCCTCGTCATCATTATCATACAAAGGGCTCTTATCGTTTAGGATAAATTCGATGTCCTCCATCCCGGGGGTTCGTCGGGAGGGGCCTTGACAACTCCCCTCCCCATTGGTAGCTTCACCAGTTGTCACCTCACCGGTAGTTCCCAAACCGTCCTGTGCCTCCCGGTCAAAGAACTTTTCCTGGTTGCTCTTCAGAATATCCTCGAGCGCCCGAAAGAAACTGCGGCTCTTAAGTTTCTTAATTTCTGTGTAAATAACTTCCCTAAACTTGCTTATGCTCTCCTTATCGATGTCCTTAACCTTGGGAGCTTCTTCGCAATTCATTTGGTTCTCCACATGGGGGGAGGAGTCAAAGTGCGCCTTAAACAGATCCACAGGGAGGTAGGCGGTTACGTTCTTTTTTTCATTTCTGGACATTCCAATAAGAGACTCGTTAAGCCCCAAGGGGTTGTAATTCTCCTTCACCGTGATAACTTCCCCATTCATGGAAATGACATCCCTCGGTAGCTGATACCCTTCTTTGAAATATTTTGTAAATTTAGAGCTTTGCAAAAATTCATCATAGTACTTACACTCATCCATACCTTTCATATTTTTATCATTAAAAAAATTTTCATCATTTTGAAGGGTATATTTCTCTGCCTTTTTTTCATCACACTTTTCTGTGCTATTAATAAATTCTTCCTCCGTTTTCTCTATATCGATGAGGTCTTTAATTTTTTCTCCGCTGTTCTTTGCTTCATTTAGTATTGTATCATCGGATATTTCTTCTTTGCTACTTTCTTCTCCGCGTCGTTCCAATTTGTTTGTGTCTTCCTTCTCAATGCCACACACATGGTTGTGGTATTCGTTACTCGCACTGTGGACCCAACCTCTGCACACATTAACATAAATATCATCATTCCAATCCACCTTATGATTTTCATCCACATTTATTATAACTTCATTTTCTTTTTCCATTTCATTTTTTATTACTTTTAGGAATTCCTTGAAAGTGCTTCCTTTTGCATATGGAGGAATTTCTACCTTCATAGGTAACCTGATATATGATTTGTTAAATTTTATTTTTGGAAATTTATCAACTGAGAAGGTTAAATACACGTCGTTAAATTTGCTAATGCTTAAGTGATTAATATTGTTTGTAAGTCTTGGTGATCCAATCAAATGTAGATTGTTCATTTTTTGATAAACCATAATTATATCCTCATTCACATGTTTTAGAAAAATATCTAGGTAGTCCTCTTTCTTAATATAATTAATTAAGTTGTTAATGGGTACGTCTTTCAAATATGAATATTCGTATTTATTTTCCTTCACTTTCTTTTCCCTATATTTTTTTACGCACATATCATAGTACTGTTCCCTCAGACTACCCTTGATGTGCACTTTCATCTGAACTTCACTGCGTTCATTTTCATCATCCACATATTCGATGCTTAGCAGTTCTTTTTGCATGTATTCCTTTAACCTTTGTCTTTTTTCATTTTCTCCAATGGACCCATCTTGATTTTTCTGGGTGGTCACATGTTTCCCATCTTCCTTATTTTCATGAATGTCCATCTGTACACCTTCCTCAGTGGGAGTATCTTCCTTGTCCTGTTCCACTGTCCCGATCTTCGATCCAAACTTCCGCTTTTTCTCCCATATCTCCCCTGTGCAGAAACGCCATTTTGTTCTCTTCCCATTTTGTTTCTCCAAATGAGTAGTTAAAAAAAATAAATTCCTTGTCAACACAGAATTCCCTACATTGCATAGGAAATGTTTAACAAATTCATTCAAGGGGCGTCCCATACAGTAAATGCTTCGACGATATGTTTTTCTTTTTCCTTTGAGAGAGAGGAAATCCATCGATGGAGTATCAACCTTTGCGTATTTCTGTCGCCTTGCACTGAATCTACTACTACTACTACTACTTCTTCTTCTTTTCCCCGTAACGAGGTCGTCCCTTCCCTTCAAACTCATACTAAGCTTACTTGTTCCCTTTTTATTATTTACGTGGAGATTTTTACTCAGGTGAAGAATTGCGTCCATGTGCTGGAGGATGAAGCATACCAGGAGGAACACCTTGGGGAGTCCTCCCAGTTTCATAACCATGTTGCTAATGGGCTTGAACAGATTTTATATAACTTTTGCGGAAGGGTGAAAGTGCCTATGTGCCGTTGCGACTGTGCATTCACCTCAGTATCTTTCCTTCCAATGGCAAGCGCATTAACATATTCGCTTGTGCATGTATGTACTTATACACCCTACTGATACATCGCATTGTTCCTGTTGGAAATGCCCCAGTAGACTACAGACCAACTGCAGTTGCGCTTCTTCCTTTGAACAAAAACAGAAATTTTCAAGGGGCCCTACACATGAGCACATACATACATACGTGCATATGCACTTAAGGAGCATACCGCTGTGCCTGATCATTTGGTGTCTGTGGTTCCACTCGTGTCGTTTTTGCAACACTCCCTCTACCTCTGAGAACAGCGTTTCGGCCAACTCTTGTGCCACCAAGCGTCTTCCACTTATGCGACTTTTCTCCCAAGTAGCTATTTTCCTCCTAATTATGGTGACGGGGTTCCCTTTCTTATATTCTACTCGAATCCCCATGTGCCTTCCCCTTCCTCTTCCCCGTGAGGTAGCCTACGACATGGCTTGCAGGAATGCACTGCTAATTCATCTCATTTTAGCTTTTCGACGCGATACAACTTGGGTTGACTTCACTCGATTTGATCCTTCTTTTAAAAAAAAAAAAATAATTTTCCATTTGCAATTTCTTCCCAGGAAGAGGGCCAAGGGTGCGTCCGCGCAAAAGAAGAGGACACTCGGTGTACACTTTGGGGGTCTGAGCAAAAGCTACGCAGTTTTGTTGGCGTGCACGTCAACACGGTTTCACCCTTTTTGCTTCGATTATAGTGCGTCCCATTTTTCTGTGTTCATTGCAATTTTTTATTTTTTGTATTTTTTTTTTTTTTATTTTATTTTTTGTATTTTATTTTTTTATTTTATTTTTTTTTTTTTATTTTTTTATTTTATTTTTTTTAGTTTTCCTTTCGCCTCTTCTTTTCTCCCCTTCTTTTCGCTTTTCAATTTACCTTTTCTTTCTGCCAGTCCATTTTTCTACCCCACCGTAGTTCACCCCCTTCTCGAAGTCACCCCAATTGCGCATCCCCAATTTACCAGCGATATCGCACAAAAAGTTGGCACACTCGTTTAAGTCACACTAGGAGACACTGTTATCAAAAGTTGGCCCCGCGGCAGATGTACACGCGCGCAACCGACGAAAGTCCAAGAGCCCCTTCTTTATTCAGTTAACCAGAGTTCCCGTCACGCAAGCGCATACAAATAAAAAAAAAGTTACAGCTGAGGAAATCGCGCAGGCACAGCCACAGACGAGCAATACCATCGTTCGAAGGGTATATACCTCCCCCCGCCGAGACAATGTCATACCCATATTACACCGAGTTTTTTGTACGATTTCCCAAGTTTAAAGAGAGGGAAGAAAGCCAAAGGACCGTGGACCCCAGGATCGAATTGGAAAAAAAGTGCCAGGCAAAATGCGTTCGACCTGTCCATGAGTATCAGAGTTGCGTAAGCAGAGTACAGGCCAAGCCAGAAATGAAGGGAAATTGTCTTGGGCAACATGAAGAAATGTATATTTGTATAGACCACTGTGTGGCCAAGGATCTGTTTAATTATCTTGCATAGCATATAGTCCCCTCCTACGGAGGGTTTACTCTTCTGCGTTCTTTACAAAGCGGGTATTTCCCCGTCCTTTCGCTGCGCCTGTTGGGCGTTTTTCCGAGCGATTTTGATTTTTTTTTTTTTTTTTTTTTTTTTTTTTTTTCACTTGGCCATTTGGTCACATTTCGTACATTTGGCTACATTTTATACCATGTGCCAACACATTTTAATTTCTTCCTCCATGTCACCAACGCACACACAAATGTTTCTTTAAATACATAATCCATAAGACCTCACGAGCGTTGGGAGAACACGGCGCACACGCACGTGTGTACGGATAAGCGGCCGCCGAAGAGATCATCGTTCGAACGGAACGGCTACAATAGTTGTGGAGAACTCGCGGACAAAAGTGCACACGAAAAAAAGAAAAAAAAAAAAAAAAAAAAAAAAAAAAAAAAAAAAGTTACGTAAACAAATGGACGGACTGCTAATGCGTAAGGAAATTCAAACATGGGTTAACATGAAGCGGGCGTGGTGCCCAATCGGTCTAACTGCCACAGGAGCATTAAGCCTCCAATAAAACGCAGTCACAAAATGGAAGTTGTTTTAACAAACGAAACGGTCGTGTCGACCGGGTTCACACTGCAGTACATGCGCGCGGGGGGGTTGTAGAGGGGGTCTCCAAAACTATGGTCGACAAAATCAATAATGCACTCCTGAATATTTTGTTCTTTATTGTACGAATGCAACAGGAGGGATAGCTTGTCTTTGTTGATAATATTTTTTTCGTCACTCGCCGTTTGGTAAGGCTGTGAATCACTCTTCTTTACTTTTACAGACACTCCCAAATTTTGATAGGGGTTATTAATCACGGGGTTCTTTGCACTACTCCCGATGTTGTCATTTTTTTCGCTTTTCTCATTCTTTTCATTCTTTTCGTTCCTTTCGTTCCTTTCGTTCCTTTCGTTTCGTTCGCTCCGTTCGTTTTTCGACATGAACGTTTTATTTAAATTTTTGGAAGTAATGGATTTGTTTATTTTGTGGAACTTGGAGGCACTGCTGCTCCACTTCTTTTCCAACGCGCTATTCTTGTTGTTTTCATTTAGGCAAATATTTTTAATAAAGTCGTAAAAGTATTTCTGGTCTTTAGGGTTAATGACAATTTCTTTTTCTTCCGACTCCAGGATGGTATTTATCAAAGAGAAAATCCTTTTTTCATTATAATTGTTATTAAATATTTGATATAGCCACGCTGCTTTGTTAAACATTTGTTCGCATGTTTCAAATAGGAGAAATAATTTTTCGTTAAAAATAATTTGATACCTTTTTCTGCATGTCCTTTTAATTTCCCTGGAAAAGTTGCTATCGCTGTATGTATTTTTTTTCTTCTTCTTTTCTGAATTGACAGAGAAATTTTTAAAATAATTTTCCTCCTTGTTAATGTTGAAGTTATTTTTGTATCCTTTCTTCTGTTCGCTACTGTCACAGAAATCTACACTGTCACTGCTGTTTCTGTCTGAGTCGTTCATATTTTCTTGTGACTTAACATGGGCAGGATTATCCCTTGACGGAGTACTCCCTGAGTGGTTTGGACTGTTTCCATTAGGAGCTCCAACGGCAAAGAGTTCCTCATTGCTTCGGTTGCTATCACTCGAGGGGGTGTTTCTTCCTCCTTGGTTACCCCTCCTTGAAACAGAAGGAAAATTTCCATCGTTACTCTTCCCTTTCTGCGCTAGGTTATCACTATAAAGGGGGTTGACACGAAGAGGGCAAAGATTTACGTGATTTTTTCTCAAGTTATGGAGGTTGTCATCATCAGTATCCTTCAAATTGGAATTGCGATCCTTCCTCCTTGCGTCATCACGAGGATGGTTCGTTGCAACGCTGTCACTGTCATGATCCTTCTTATCATCATTTCGACTATCTTTCCCATCGTGGTTTCTCTCCCCCTTTTCCTTCTTCTTCTTTTTCCTTTTCTTTTTCCTACTCCTCCTTTTGCCCCTCCTGTGAATACCTTTTATAATGGTAAACATATTGTCTAGAATATCTTGAATCTTCCGTACATAAATCAACTTGGAGTTCATCACGGAGTTTAAATAAGAAATGAAAAAAACCTTAAATGCACAATCGAGCAAATCGATAATATTTAAATTTAGGAGGTTATCGAGGTTTAGCTCTCCCACGAAGAAGGTATTGAATGGGCATTTTATTTTTTTTATATAATCATAGTTGTTCTTTACGTAATGGAACATCTTCTTTAGGTAATCATCATTCCCTTTTCTGTTAAAGGAATCATTTCTATTTCTCCTGTAGTATTTTTCATCTATTTCTTTGCATTTCTCCTTTATATAACCTACATCTACATTCACAAAGTAGCTATCCTTTATGCTCTTGTAGCATTGTTTTAAAACATTCTGAGAGGTGTATCTAAATTTCCCTATGTTGCTTCTATACCATTTTTTGAAATCGCAGTAGGTATAGGTGTCTTTGTTGTTGTTTTTTAAAATTTCATGTATGAGGGTGATCATGTCGTCTTGGTCATTCACTTCCTTTGCTCCTCCGTTGTTCTTCGTTATGAAGAGTTCCATGTTGTTTAATGGATAAGGGAAAAAGTTGGATATCATTAAGTTGCTTTTTTTGTTCGTCTTTTTTTTTTCCGTTCCGGGGTACGCGCTGTTACACATGGACAATTTGCAGGCATCTCCATTTCCGTTGCTTTCACCCATGTTGCTACTGGGGTTGTTACTGGGATTGCCACTGGCATTTCCACTAGCATTTCCACTAGCATTTCCACTGGCATTTCCACTGGCGTCGTTACTGTTATTTCTACTAACGTTGTTACTGATGCTGATGGAGGAGAGCACGGGCACGGGTGGCACCTGAGAGCCCATACGTGCAATCGACTCGGTACTCCCATTATATTCCTGTTCAAGATTTGCCGAAGTGCTTCCATTACGCACCCCGTAAAATTTCCTATTACACACACTGCTACTGCTATCGTTCATTTCACAAGAATAAAACACGCTTTCCTCAAATGTACTTTTCTTAAAAAAGTTGGTAAAGCTATTGCTACTCTTAGTCTGTGAAATACTTACAAAAGGTTCACTTCCATTTATGTTGGAAAGACTCCCATTATTTGAGCTTTCCTTTCCTAAATCATTATGGCTATGGTTGCAAAAGATACTTAGCGTTTTTTTTAATTTCATATGATTCTTCA
Source organism: Plasmodium knowlesi strain H (assembly GCF_000006355.2). Taxonomy (NCBI): domain Eukaryota; phylum Apicomplexa; class Aconoidasida; order Haemosporida; family Plasmodiidae; genus Plasmodium; species Plasmodium knowlesi. The sequence continues at coordinate 1,472,061 of NC_011914.2, forward strand.
TTTCGTTTATTTTAAATTGTTGCGTTGAAATGTTTAACGCTTTTATGTACTGCGAGAGGATGGAACATCTATATGAATAAACATTCAAGGGACCATAGGACAGGAACATATGGTCGTTGAAAATGTATTCGTTGTTCTCGTACTTATTCCTTATATTATCGAAGAACTGGTTCCATATGTAGTAAAATGTTTTTAAGTTGCTTGAATGGCTGATGAGGTAAAAGAATAAGATGGTTATCCTTTCCTCGTGCTGACACAGAAAGTACTTTTCCTTAATTTTTAGAAAATCCTTCACCAATTGTTCTACTTTTCTTCCACTTCCTTGCGACATCTTCCTCCTTCCACTGCGATCACTCGCACCATTATCATCGCTCTGTTCAATATTTTCATTTTGGCTGCTCTCGTCGTCCTCCCTTTGTTGCCCCTTCTTTTGAACCTTTTCTCCTCTTACACCCACATTACACCGGAGATTCCTCCACCTTCTTTCATACATTGAGAAACCCCTCTTCTTGGGGGAGTAGTCTCCCTTCTTTAAAATGAAGTGAACCTCCTTGGCATCCTTCTGGTATAGGCTGTGATACCCTCGATTACTCCTCCGCGGAAACAGCTCTCCGTCAATTTTGCTTACGAAGAGGTTTGCCCCGATGACACTCTGATTGGCCCACGCCACACCGTTCTGATTCCTCCCTGCGTCATTATTCAAGTAGTTCTCTCCGATGATCTGTGCCTCCTCCGCACTGAAGCACTCATTGTGGGTATTTCTCCTTGGTCGCAGTTTCCCTCTAGCCCCCCGTCCCCGAGGCCATTCATAAACTTTTTTTTTGCTACTACTAAACATGTTGTTAAGAACCTTGTCGATATAGTAGCGGGTGGAGTCCTCCTCTATGTTGAAGCAACTGTAAGTACCAATTTCCCGGTCCTTCACCCACTCCTTGTTTTTAAGTGACATGAACTCCATCAAATAGTGTTGCACAGAAGATATCATATCGTTACTGCACTCCTTTCCGCTACCGTTCTTTCTTTTCTTTAATTCTAACAATTCATTGTAATATAGCCTAAGTATGTTCTTTAGGAGGAAGCTGTTCTTTCCTTTGTATTTATCGTTGTTGATGAATCTGATTTTCCAAACATTCGTCACTCGTTTTTTTCTTTTTCTCCTGTCCTGTTCTACGCCTCGCGCATTCCCGTGGGGGTTCACGTGAACGGGGCTACCACTCAAGGGGGAAATGCTATCGCTGTGAGAGCAGACTAACCCATCCAATATCTTATACTCCATGTTGTTGATAAAATTCAAGATATAAATGGAAACGAAAGGACCGCTCTCACTTTTAGAGAAATTCTTGTGATTTCTCAAATTATGGTACAGTCTATTGATTTCTTCGAAGGTGGATTTCCTTCTGGATTTCACATTTTCGTAATTTGCCTCGTAACTGCTGTTTTGGGTGACAGATGGACACGGATAAAACAGAAGAGATGAATCAGAATAATCGGGAGGGGTATTTTCATTATTCTCTCCTTCTTCATCATCTTCATTATCATCATCCTCCTTCTCCGCGTTGTCCTTCTCTTCCATCTTCGCGTCTTCAGACAAGATATCCACTAATTTTACTTTCTTTAAATCACCAAATGGATAATAAGTTGGTTTACCAAAAAGGTTATTTCTCATGCTAAACATGTAGTTCCGAATAGCTATTCTTCGTTCTTCTTCTCCTGTACGATTAACAATCAACCAATGGAGGGGAGTTGTCTCACTATTATGGTCCCTACTACCGAGGGATCCATTCCTCTCCTTCACGAAGCAACAAAGAAATATTCTTCGCCCATAAAATTTTTTTTTCTTAATATAATTATAAATATGGTTTAGGTACATGTACCGCAGAACATCTTTCCTATAGCAGTTCCTTTTGTACGTGTCCTTAAAAATGTAGATTTGTTTACTCTTCTCATATGTTTGTTTTTCTCTTTTCCATCCTCCTCCCGCACCTATTGCACTTATTGCACTTCTCGCATCTCCTTCTTTTCTCCTGATCAACCTTTTCAGAAGGTTGAATTCTTTGTTCCTCAGGCTTGTGGCCCTGAACACATGGCTGCAATTTGGCTTGTCAATCAGGTATATATTTTTAATGTACACATTTATTTTATAAATGTTTTTTCCCCTCACGTTGGACAGATAAATGAAAAGCGAGAAGAGGGCCACCAGTTGGTCGTAAGAGAAGCACTTGAAGTAGTTGAAGAATTTGAAGGAGTTGTAATTCACTTCAAACCCTGTGCCTTTGTATAGAGATACGTAGTTAGCCTTTTCCGGTACACCAGAGGGCGGGCTTCCTACCCTGTCGGTAGTTGCGTTGGTAGACCCGTTGGCAGTTACCGTTGCAGTTGCCTTGGTCGTGCCACATGCAGCCCCGGAGTCCTTCCGGTGCACCGTTATGTACGGGTGCACGCACTTAAAGTAGGTATAGTCGCTCGTGTAAAAGTGCCCGTGGTATATGTAGTAGTTCTTGTCCACAGCGATGAAGGTGGGCAGACAAATCTCCAACTCATTCAGGGCTTGCTTCAACGCATTTAACATTAAGATACTCACGGACTGGCTCTCGACAACGATGTACTGCTCTTCCTCGGGGGCGCTCCTGTCTATGAGTTCGAGTTCCACGTACTCGTTCACTGCGTAACGGGGGAGGAAGACACATCAATGAAAGGAAAAGACACATCAACGAGAGGAAAATACACGTCAATACGAGAGATGCCGCACGATATAGTCAACTGTGCAACGCTGATAAGAAAAAACGGAAAAAAAAAAAAAAATTACCGAAAAAAAAACGCTGTATAGGGAAGGTCCTCGCGGGGAAAAGCACAATCTCGGGGCAATTCAAATTCCCATGCAAACAATAAAAGGAGTTCTGCGTTTTCACATTTTCTTTATAAAGGTACGAATTTTCATTCACATTAAAGGGGATGACATTTTGGCATTTATTATGAGGGTAATATATATAATTTAACTTTATACAGTAATCCTTCTTTATGATAAATTTTTTTAAAAAATTACATGTGTCGTCCACCGTGATGAACAGGGAAAGAGGGGCCAGAGGTTTGTCCCTCAGCTCAGCGTTAGCAAATGCATACTTTTTTTCATACTTCCTCTTGGTCTCCAGAATATTTAGTTTCTTTAGGCTGACTAGGATATCCTTGGTGAAAATTTCAAAATCGCTAAGTCTCGTGAAATCTGTATAGTCGTCCTTATAAATCGTTTCGATTTTGTTCCTCTCTATATAATTCATTTTTTTACGTGTTTTGGTCAGGGGGGCTTGGCGTCTGCATAAGGTATAAGTGTGTAATAGCGCATTCCTTGTGCGAGCGTTATGATCGTATGGACTGAATCTGCGTGTTCCACCTGGTGATCGCTTCTTCTCTCTTCTATTATGCACTTCCTGCCACTGGCCTCCTCAGAGTGTGACGTGGTCTGCAGAGGGACCAACTCGTAGATGCTCAAGTTGGGCATGCACGTTGCGGTGGCCATGTGCCGACTCACAGCATTTTCTCTTCATGTTTTTAGCCAAGTGGGCAGACGCATCAATGGGAGGAAGAACAAACGGGAAGAAAAAATACAGAGGAGTGAAACAGAAATAAGTCCAAATGAAAAAAAACATACGAAACAAATGTGGCAAAAATAGCCATGCGATTAAAGAAAAAAAAAAAAAAAAAAAAAAAAAACAGTAAACTTCAAAAAAAAGAAGAAATGAATTTTCAAACTTTTGGTGAAATCAACGCCCAAGGGAAAAGGTATGGCATACCATCCAAAAATTTGTGTATGTATCTTCCTGGGGTGTGGATGGAAGGAGCCAATGAACTAAGGGCAAACACGCAAACAAGGAACATACATATATGTACATATGCCATGTCAATCAATTCTTCACCAATGGCTAAGCGAGTTATGCAGAATTTGGTGAAATACCCCTTGGAAGGATAAAAAAAAAAAAAAAAAAAAAAAAAAAAAAAATATAAATAAATAAAATAAAAAGTCGACCAAAAATTGCGAAACGTTTCACGGCAAGTGGGGATGGGTAACGAAGTTATTCATTTTTGTGTCATTTCACGGCATTTTTCATTCTCACTTTGGCGATTATTTATTTATTTTTTTATATAATTTTATTTTATTTTTTTTTTTTTTTGCTTCATTTTTGATACATGTAATAGCAACATGTAGGATGAAACGAGAAAAGCAGAAATTCTCTGCTTCATGTGCAATGAACGAATGGACGAATGCGAAAAGACCAGTTAACATTTCTTCACTTTCTCCCCTTCGTTTTGTATCCATTGCATCCATGTCTACAGGTATATGTTCATACGCTCCACAGAGAGAGAGTCCCCCTTCCAAAAATGGGCACAGCCTCCGAACCTCCAAAGAACGAATACAGCGCCATACCTGCAAGGGGGTAAATGTTATATCGCAGGTGGGGATTTGCCCAGTTCGGGTGATGAACTGCACTTTTCGTTTTTCCTCTTCCTGGACAACTAACGTACACTTCTTCCTACATGAACACATGTGTTGTAAGTGTCCTTCACCAAGCTTGGCGCGGTAGATAAATTGGCCATCCTCCTTTCCTGACACATACCCCGAAATGGCTCACTCACACCAAACAAAAGAGTAGCCACTCCATTTACGCACAAAGTCTAAAGAGCTATTTGAAAAAAAAAAAAAATTGTCGTCACAACTGGCACAGCTGCACACATTTGTTCTGTGTACACAATTCAACTGTACGTGAGAAAGACGCTACTCGCAAAAAAACTATTGACATGAAGAGGGATTTTAAAAAAAATGAGAAACGACCCCAATTTCACAACACAACAGGGTTATACCCCCCCCCTTCTCTTTCTTTTTTTTGCGTTGCAAAGTTGAAGGAGGGCCATATGCAGTAGACGAGTAGAAGGAAGCCTTTACAGCTTCACTATATTTCTAACAGGAAAAAATAAAATACCTTTGGGTGATATGCCCATCCCTTTTTTTTTCTTAACTTATCTTCCTGTGTGTATTTTCTCCCCTCCGTTTATTCATCTTCTTTTTATTTGTCTGCACATTTTCTCATTTTTATCTTGCTCTATTTTCTCTTACCTGCACGAGGGTTGTTAGGGTGCCAAACGTAGGGGGGGGGAGGGACACTGAGGGGTTAAGTACCCTTTCGTGTTAACTTGAAAAACAGTTGGGGCATGCGTACAAGTGCTCTGGACACACTTGGTTGGGGATTCTGTCTGCGCACCTCGGATAGGTAAATTCGCAACTCCGCTTAAACTTATGCAATAAAGTTGACCTTAGGTAATTGTCTTCTTTCGATATTCCGATATAGTTCGTCCGCAAAAAGGTTAATTCCCGTTCGTTAAACTTCATCTTGGGGATGTGAATGGGCATCTCGAAGGGATGCACAAATGTTACTTCTACGTAATGCGCCACAAAGAGCACAGTTTACTTTCGACGTTGTTTTTTTTTGAAATTACTATATAGTCCTATCAAGACAGCAAGATGGATGGTCGATTGTACACTTCGCACGATGGACGTAGTTTTTTTTTTTTTTTTTTTTTTTTTTTTTTTTTTTTTTTTTCTCTCTCTTTCCCTTTCGCACACATATCCTTGAGTGAGTTGGTTTAATTCAACTTAAGGCGGTAAAAAAATGGTAGAAAGGAAAGTTGGAAAAAGAGTTGACACAAAAAGGCCGAATGAACAGATCAACCGATGCTCTCTAACACCTTTGGGAGCATGCGCAAGGCGAAGTCGTGGAGAAAAAGAAGAGACAGAGAAAGGTACCGAGTGTAGGTGAACAAAGTGAGATAATAAAGTGGCCCCGTACAGGTGGCAACCAAAATAAACTTCGTGACCAAACCAAAGATCGGAAAAAAAAAAAAAAAAAAAAAAAAGGGTAAGAAAAAATAACCCCTCTGGCCATGGTACACCCCTCCGATGATGGTACGCCTCCTTCTGGTGGCATGTGTCCAGAACGAGTTAGACAGAACTGAAGGGAATTCCGACCCTACCTTTCACACAATAATGATAAAGATTTGGAAACTAATGATGACTTGTTCATGCGGGTTATGTCTGTACCGAGCGAATGATTTTAAGGACATATGTCCCCAACCTGAGAGAATAGCTCTCGTAAAATGAAAAGGGTATTATTAATATGTGCGTGGAGAAAGGCAGTTAACAAAAAAAAAAAAAAAAAAATTATATACATATGTACATGCCAATATGTGCGAGGAAAGAATTGAAACTCTTCCTTGGCAACATGACGAAACGACGATTCATCTCCACTAGCCTCGATGGAAATTCCAACCGTGGTGTAAAAAATAAGGGCGTCTTATATGCCTACATATAATATATAACATTTTCCTTCCTCTTCGGGTCTGTAAGTTCTGTCCATTTTACTTCCATTTGGATTGTCTCACATGTGCAGGAAAAAAAAAAAAAAAAAAAAAAAAAAAAAAACGCCAAAAGAACACATGGACATTTTACCAAAACGGTTTATCCTGCAAAAAAGGGGAGGTTTTTTTTTTTTTTTTTTTCGTCTGTTACACTTTTACTATAGGTGTGGATCTCCTGGTCTGTTTTTTTTTTTTGTTAACTGCTTTTCTCCACAACACCGATGGAGGTGCTTCTACCTCTTTAATTTTTGCCTCTCCGCCTTGTTGTGCCCTACGCCATATGGGCCCCCTCCTGTCACAACGTGTGTGCCGCATTTCCATTTTGGGGGATCACCCTTGACTTGGTAACTTCCTGAGTGCTGAGTTTTCCCTCTCCCCCCCTTTCTGATGACGAAAAGGAACTAGTTCCTTTCTGCTAATACGACATGCATTACCCAATGTAAGAAGAGAAAAGGTGCCCTCCTTCAGCATCTCCGCTCCGACAAAAGGGAGAGAAAATATCACACAATGTGCACCCACTGCATCCACCTCCTTACGATGTACTAGCGTCATTTTCCCCATTCAACACATTCACCGCATTTTTCTTGTTCCTTTCTCCTTCTCCTTTGCACAGCTGACAAAATGTGTGTGGGTGAGTATACATACATTTCAGGAGGAGACCCCCATTTTTATTTTCCCCCCCCCTTCCTTTCGTTAATTTACCCCTCCTGCAAGTTTTTCCACCCGGGTAGGAATATCATTTTCCACCTGTATTGGTAAAGCTCAGTGAAAACCTTTTGTGCTTTTCCGAATTGTTGGTGGTTTGAAAATCTATGCGAGTGTCCCATTTTGGGGTTCCACGTGAGTATCCCATTCTGGAGAACTCTTCGAACACATCCCGTCAAGAGAGCCCCCTTTTTTCTTCCTCCATTAACCTTTTTGCGCGAACGCTTTCCTCTTTTTAAGGCGTTCCCCTGTACGTAACTTAACCGTTCCGCATTACACATTTGGCGTTTCCCTAAGGAAGGGGAGCGCACACCGCAATAGGGGAACTCGGCACAAATGGAGGATGAGGCGAATGTCAAGGGGAAATGCACACAAGGGGATAGCCATGGTAGGAACGATAACCCGCAACATGATGTGCAACATGGCCCGAAGGATGACCATTTGAATGACCATTTGAATGATCGTTCGGATGAACGTTTGGATGATGCATGGTACCAGGTCGAGGGGGGAGACCGCTCCGGGGAGAGGAAGCTGAAGTTCCTCATCGAAGGAAAAATGGTGGAGACGAAAAATGCAGTAGATTTCATAAAGCCCCTGAAGGACGACATCAAGGCACTAGACTTCCTCCTGTTCGACATGCTCAAAGATAACTTGCCGAATAAGTTGTTCGAAACCTTATGTACCATCCACGACTTATCCGAAAAATATAGCGAAAATCAAACACAGGAAAATTTCAACTCCTTAAAAAGTTCTATATACAATTTAGATGATGAATATCTAGGAACAATTGTGAATGCCTTTGGGCACATGTGTATTTTATCGAACTTTGCAGAATGGGCTCATAGAGGAAGGAGGAGAAAAGCCTTCGACATGTCATTCACCCCGAATGAAAGAATATATGGGTCGGTGTATGAGACACTAAAAGGAACATTCCATATGTTGATGAAGAGTGGTTTTGATATTAACGAAATTTATGAGCAACTATGTAATCAGACAATAGATTTTGTATTGACTACTCATCCAACACAAGCCATTCGAACATCACTTTTAAAAAACTACATACAGCTAGCTGAACTGCTACTAAAGTTGGATAACACAGATAAAGAATTGTACAAGAAAAAAATCTTGTATGATAATTTGAAAACATATTTACTAGCCGCATGGAAAACAGATGTAATCCGAAGGATTAAGCCCACACCCATAGATGAAGCCATTTCGTTAGTCGACATAGTGGAGAATTGTATCTTCTACAGAATTCCTAACATTATCAGGTATATAGATAATGTCTTTTACGAATATAATTTGCCCCCACTAAAGTTGGAATCAAAAATTTGTCTTTTCTCCTCATGGGCAGGAGGTGACAGAGATGGAAATCCATTCGTTCTACCAGAAACTACTAGATACGTTTGCTACATGAACAAAATAAGGGGATGTGAGTTGTTCATTCCAATGGTAGAAAAACTTATCAGAGATTTAACTCTCCATCATTGCACTGAACATTTTAAAACATATGTGAAGCTCCTTGAAGATGAAGTCTCTCAATATATTTTTGATAAAGATAAGAAGTACCTAGCGCAGAAATTCCTGTGGTTTTCTCCCTTCTCCAAAACTAACAAAAACGAAATATATAGGAGCGCTCTTCTAGTCGTCTGGGCTAAACTCAAAAGTACCGTACAAGTGTACAAGGCTCTCATTTCCCACCAACCCGTGGATACAAATTTTGAAAAATTAATGTTTCATAGTTCAGAGGAGTTTGAGGAAATACTCATGGAGTGCTACAAGAGTCTGACCGATTCTGGAAATGCTCTCATTGCTGAAGGGTATCTAAAAGATGTTATTCGGAATGTTAAAATATTTGGTCTGCATCTAATGAAGTTGGACATTAGACAAGAATCAAAGAAACACGTTGAAGCCATGGATTACATCTGTGAGAAGCTACAAACTGCAAAGTACTCCCTCCTATCTGAGGAGGAAAAAATAGATTTCCTTACAAAGATACTTCAATCCAACAGACCATTAATACCGAAAAATATAGAACAGGAGGAAGATGTTCCAAACGATTTCCTAAACGTGATAAAAACATTTGATGTATGTTCGCAAATTGAGGAAAGCGCACTAGGTGCATACATTGTGTCCATGTGTAACCACGCATCGGATATCCTACTAGTGGAAGTTTTTCAAAAGGAACTGAAAAAAAATGCAAAGAGAAAAACACAAAGAGTTGTTCCTCTGTTGGAAACTATCCAGTCTCTCCAGATGTCTTGTACCATATTGGAAAACTTAATTCAGAACCCATGGTATAGAACCCATTTGAGAACCCATTTTGATAACAAGCAAGAAGTTATGATTGGCTACTCCGATTCTGGAAAAGATGGAGGCAGATTCACATCTGCTTGGGAATTATTTAAAGCACAGGAAAAACTTGTACAAATAGGAAAGCAGTACTCTGTGGAGGTGCGCTTTTTTCATGGCAGAGGAGGTAGCGTCAGTAGAGGAGGAGGACCACAACATTTAGCTATTCTTTCACAACCAATCAATACTATAAAAAACTACCTTAGAGTAACTATACAAGGGGAAGTAATCACCCAAAATTTCTGCCTAAAGGGAATGATGTTACGCTCCATAGAAACTTATATCAGTGCACTCCTCAAATGCTCTCTCTTAAAAAATACAGTTTCGGTAAAGGACGAATGGAGAGAACTCATGGATGAAATGAGTGAAATCACCACAAAAGAGTACAGACAGGTAGTGTATGAAAATAAAGATTTTGTGAACTACTTCAGATGTGCAACCCCACAGATAGAAATAGGAAAACTGAATTTAGGATCAAGACCATCGAAGAGAAAACAAGGAAATGTAGAATCACTCAGAGCAATTCCTTGGGTTTTCTCTTGGACACAGAACCGAATGCATCTACCTGTATGGCTTGGCATAGAAAAATTATATGACCATCTCATAAAAAAAGAAAAATTGTGGCTCATCCAAGATATGTACAAGAACTGGCCTTTCTGCACTAGTTTCTTTAACCTTATCAGTATGGTTATGGCAAAGGCAAGTTTGCAAATAACGGAGGAGTATGACATTCTGGTTCCTGAGGAATTAAAATACATTGGTATCATGCTTAGGGAGAAATTGAAGAAGGCAATGGAACTAACTGCTCTCGTTACGAATGAGAAGATATTCTGTGACAACGACATACTTACCAAGCGTTCCATAGAGAGCAGAACCAAATGGGTTGTGGTCTGCAATTTGATTCAGATACAGGCTCTTAAGCGACTTCGGGAGAGGCAGCGCGAGTGGGAGTTGGCACAGGGGAAGGATCTCTCTAAAAAGAATAGTGACACGCCCACAGGAGAAGAACAACAAATACCTATCCAAAGCGCCCACCCGAACAATGACCCCATCGCACCAGACGATAGTCCACTTACCCCGATACAGGGACACACGAACGATGAAGAACACAAGTTAAACAATTCATTGACGAAGGATGAGATGGATAACCAATATGGAGGTGCCATCAGTCGAAAAAAAAGTAAGCGCATTCATTCATACTTGAGCAGGAAAAAAAGCAAATTAATTAAAAACCCCAAGTACCATCCTTTGCTTGAACCATACTCCTCCGCCTACATACAAAGTGAGGGAGACAATGACTTCTTTTTAGAGGATCTAGGGGATATGGATCTGTCCTATGGAAGGCCCTCCTCCAAATCGAACGATAGTACATATGATGAGGTTACGAAAACCTACATTGATTACACCTCCCTGAATGATGCCCTCATAGTGTCCATCAAGGCCATAGCCGCGGGCATGCAGAACACGGGCTAGTATGGCAGGTCCACCCCCAACACCTACATCTTCTAGTCAGATAAACACACGTTTACCGCCTGTACCCACGTTTAGCCTGCATACAAGTACTTCGTTGCACCTACCCAAACATCCCTTATGTGTCTGCTAAATTTTTTTACACGTATGGTAGGTGGTAGTTTCGCCACGAGGAGCACTCTACTGCGGATAACCAGTTGGGGGGAAAATGAAACGTGGAAAGATTCTTTTTTTTTTTTTTTTTTTTTTGCATCGTGGAAAGATGCGATAGAGTTCCCTGTGTATATAGCAGCCCCATGCACATGCGCCTGCGTGTCGAAAAGGTTGCAACGCTTTTGCAAGAATAACGCGGCGTTTGCGTTGGCGTTTGTGTTGATGTTTACCCTGGCGCTCCCCGTTTTTTTATAAAAAAAACACCAATTTGGAGCGCACCACTCAAACCTGAACGCATAATCGTCAAAAAAAAAAAAAAAAAAAAAAAAAAAAAAAAAAAAAAAAAAAAAACAGGGTGTGTCAAAAGTTGCCTAAAAGGCTAGCCATTTCTATTACCCGCGTTGAAATCGGTATGCCCTTGGAAAACACAGAGGAGAAAAAAAAAAAAAAAATAAAAATAAGTGAAGTGCCCTAACGCATAATTCACTTACAGGTAGTATATGCCCATGTTGGTCAGGTACCTACACATATAGGAGGGTTGGTTGCGGTCCAAACCCCCAAGCAGCTTGAAAGAACGCTTTAAAAAAAGGAGCAATTGAAAGGATGGCACTGAAATGATGAACCTAGAGAAGGATAAACAGGTGCTCAAGGACAGGTTACGAGAAGAACTGCAAAGACTGAGGGGGTACTCATTAGTCCAACATGTATTCTCCTCCCTCGTACAAGCACAGGAAGAGACAAACGGAGGAGTGAAAAAAAAAAAAAAAAAAAAGGGAATTTTATACAGCCAAATCGAATCGAAATATATAGGAAAAGTAGTGTATGATACTTTCGTTCATTCCAAGGGTGCAAGAAGGTATGATAAATGTCATCCCTTCCCACTCTGTTGTGTAAAAAGGAGAATTGACATTTGGAAAGGAACCAAAGAACTCATCGTCAGGTGGACTGATGGAGACATTCCATCGGAAACGGAATTCCAACTGATTAGCAAAGAGAAGGATTTTTTTATTTTCCTAAAAATTACGCATTATGTGAAGAAAGATTCACCGCGCAGGACACAAGATGAGTCACTTTCACCGCTCTTAGTGTTTCTCTACGATGTGGCGGTACCAGGAAGGGATAGCAAAAACAAACTAGAGACGGAAAGACACGGTAGAAGGTGCACAGGTCTACTTCCCACCAAATTGGGGCGTCAGAATGGAGGGAATTCTTCCTTCACTCAGTTGGCTAACGTGCAGGGGGAAGTAGCGAACAGGAAGAGGGAATCCCCTCCAAAAGGTAACTACAAAAAGTTCGTGGATCGGTACCTATTCTTAGTTCATTACAGGAACTATCTCAAGTTGAGTCTTTCCTTATTTTTGAACTCTCTAGTGACTGCAATATTTAAGCATTCGGAAAATGGTTTTCATCCAAAGTGGATTTCTACCCAGGAGAAGCACAGGGGTAACGATGAGAGGGGAGACAGATCCTCTTTGGCTACTCCCCATGGAAGGATTAGAAAAAATAGAGGGACAAAAGGCATAAGTGAAAATTCTCAAATGAGGAGAAGGCTCAATACCGTTAAAATGAAGAACGATATAGCAGGTAAGGTGTGCCAATTGAAAAGGGATTTCCCTCCGGAAAACATGTATGATCATCCGAACAAATACGCTGATGAAGATAATGAGGGGGGTCAGGTGAAATCGTGGATCCCTCCCCTCTTCGGAAGGCAAGAAAGATGGCTCAATTTTTGTCACCTCAAAAAAGGAATGAACTTCTCAGAACAGATCTACCACTTGTTAAGGGAGCCAAATTACCACATAAATATTTTTACATCCAAAATCGAAAAAGGGAAGGAAATTTTTTTAACCTTCCACAAAATAAGTAAATGCTTCTTTTTTTTTGTTTCTCCCGTTTTGGGAATCCTTAACAGAGACTACTACCAATTTGTGTGTCTATCGAATGACCAGCGCAAGTGCACTACACCAACTGCATATGGTTTCTCCAAGGAGGGGGCTATGCCCACCGAAGTGATAACTCACTTCCTGGAGGAATTGTCCCACTCAATTCGAGCTATGTATTATCAGAAGAAAAAGTTGATAAGAAAGCTCCAAAAATATCTGGCCAACAGGACTCTGGAGGGGTACATAAACTTCCGTCGGTTCGACAAACAGGTACAGAAGAAAGAACAGATTTACTCCTACACATTCTATGATATTAGGGATAATTCTTTCCTGACAAATGGAGAGTATTCTCCAGAAGTGATCGAAGAAGGTCCCGAAAGAAGGCGCCCAAAGAATTGCACAAAGGAAATTCCCAAACTGCTTCAAAAAATAGAACCCATTTTAACTCAGTGTAGATACTTTAACCCTAAAGTAGATGTACATTTAGCTAAAAGGAAACTAGAAAAGGTGTGCACAAATGTCACTGATATGCTAACCTGGTGTAGACAATTTAGGATATCCATAAAGTGGAAGAAAAGGAGAGAGTGCATATATGTGTACTTCGTTAGGAGAAAATTCCCACCGGTAATTAACACCAAGCGGAATGGTACAAATGGTCTCTTAATGGAAAGCCCAACTGGGTTTACTGAACCCTCCCCCTTGCATAGCAATGATAAAAATACAGGAACAAGCACCCAGAAGTACAACCCTCTTCAAAGAGTTCAGTTAGTTTGTGCCTTCCAAATTTTATCCACCAGAGGAAGAATCTACAAAATGACCAAGAGAGTATGCTTTCTTCTGTTTAGCCTTATTCATAAAATGGAGAAAATTCCAAACTTGGAACTCTTGCATATGTTAAGACATATCCATCATATTGTTGTAGCTTTTCCATACCTTTACGTTTCTTATGCACAGGAGGGGGGATCCATCGGTGGGGATAACTCCACTCGGGAGAAGGACAATATTCTGGGTAAACATTCCCGTGTACACATCCCTCTACACACGGAAGGGCTGAAACGATCAAAAAGGAGAAGGAAGAAAGCCCTACGGAGGATCTTGTTGAAAGAGGGAGAATTTCCCTTTCTCCTAAAGATGCACAAATTGATTCTATATTTTTACCTTTACGTGATTGGAACATTGTGCCCGACGTGGCTGAACGGCGATAGAGGAAGAAGGGGGGCGCCCAGACAGGGGGGAAAGGTGACACGGAAAAAAACGGCATGGGAAGAAGCGGTATGCAAAGAAGCGGAATGCAAAGAAGCGGCATGCGAAGAGGCGACATGCAAAGAGGTGACATGCAAAGAAGTGATGACACCCCCCGAAGCGCTTCTGCGGAGCCGGTTCGACGAATTCATCAAACAAATTAAAAGAGAAAAGTGGAAAAAAAAAATTTATCTCCATCTTCGAAACTGCATAGGGGACTTCCTCAAGCGCGACAAAAAGAATGCCCATACGGGTGAAGAAATGAGTAACGGATCGCACACTTTGGAAGGAGGAACGAGAGGGACAAAGGGAACGCTCATAAATTCGTTTATTTTGAGGCCCATATGCATGGATGGGTATTTCTCAGCGGATGAAGAAGCCACCCCTGAGGAGGTTCGAAGAGGTAGGGGAGTGAACTACGAGGAGGATCTTTCTGTTGGCAGAACGACATCCTCTAACGCTGATAACCATGTTAACCATGCTAACCCCGCCAACTGTGCCAATATGGCCACACCCCTTAATAGCCGTAGCAACTCACCTACAGCAACAGACGATTACGTCAACTTCTTCAAACTGCGAAACATGAAAAAGACGGCCCGCATGTTGGGTCCAGCCCTGATGGACAGAATGGCTAACAGACTCTACATCGGAAGGAATGCCTTTTTGAATATGAACGCACACAGGGTAGAACTACTGAGCATAGTGAGCCAATTCGAGGAAGATGCAAAGGGTATTCTATGTGCTGTAAGGAAATCATTATCCCACCGGGGAGACATAATAACTACCAGTAAGCGTGATCAGGGTGATCCCCTACCCAACCTCAACGGAGAAGAAGAGCAAAGATTGTTACACCACATATGCAAAAAGAAGCGAATTAATAAAAATTTATCTATTTTTAACATTCGCAGTGGGTGCATGGGAAGAGGAAAACTGCGGCATGTTCGGAGGGCGAAAGTGAATAACAAAGTGGTGAAAAGTTTCTTCCGACTGGAAAAGTTCCCATGTGAAAAATTGCCCCCTGAGGAGTCACTTGGATGGGGGAGTCGAAGCGGTACCCACAAAGTTTCCCTGAAATATCTGGTCCATTTGGTGAATGGCCACATAACCTTCGCTGTGAATATTTTTTCGAAGGATCATCAAAAATGGGGGCACTCAAAAAGTCGGGTGTACTTTCTGAACGTGTGCAAAAATGATGTAATTAAAAATATGTTAATAGAAAGAACAATTCACTTTTTGGAGGATCTCCTAACCTATGTGCAGGAAAATCTCCCCTTCCTGGAGAGCGAAAAGACGCGTGATACAAAAGCCCACCACTATTTCTCCTACAATGTATGCAAAATATTTTGTTACGAATTGAAGCAAGGTAAATGTGAGATGAAAAAAATATATCAGGTCAAACCGGGGGGGGAATTTTGCGTGCACCTTTTTACCTTAACAAGTCAGGCAACTGTCTTTCTTTATTCCACAGGGGGGGGAGGTGGTTTGTGTAACCCTTTTTTTGTGAAGTTTTTTGAGCCAAGTAAATTTTACGACGCTTTTTTAGAATGTGCGAATGGAGCGATTTGAGAAGAAGTGAAGAAAAGTATCGTAGCGGTGAATGGACAAGGGGCGATGAACTCCTTGGGGGGAAATATTCTGAACGGGTCATAATTTTTCAAAAAAAAAAAAAAAAAAACAGCCATTTATTATTACTATCTTTTTTCATCATTACTATTTTTGTTGTATTATATTTTCCTTTTTTTTTTTTTTTTTTTTTTCCCGTTTGGCTACCTGCTCTGCTGCTCACGCACACATGCAGCATTGCAACGGTCCCAGTTTGCAGCTCATCGTAGGTGACATAGGGGATCCTGTTTTTCCCGAATATGTGAGGTATACATGGCGCCACGACATAAGAACAGGGAAAAAGTGGGCGAAACGTTCTTTGAGCGATGAAAAAAGAAAAAGGAAAAAAAACGTCCATAAGTTTTGTATGCATATGAAAAAGCAAATGCATACTGCTTTTTTCTTTACCTTTACGCAAATTTGCGAATGTAGAACTGTGAAGCTCTTTCGCAATTTTTTTCATCCCCAGAAATTGCTTACCACTATGTCGCAGTTAAGACAGTTTTCTTTTTTTGGTCATTTTTTTTTGGGAAACCTCACAGTAGCTATTGGTCGGTTTTGACATGTATGTGTAATTGGGGAGGTAAAAAAAAAAAAAAAAAAAAAAAAAAAAGAAGAAAAAATTGACCCTTTCGTTTTGTTCACCTACTGACGTTTCGTTTGCCGAAATAGGTGTACGTACATGCGTCTGCGTGGGGGTACTTGTCGGTAGGGGTAGACCGCGGAGGGGGTGTGTGTAACGTAAGAGCGCGCACTCCGTATACATGTGCAAAAGTAGGTGCAAGAATAGCCACAGGCACATGTATTCACGGTGAAAAGAATGTACAGCGTAACACTGTTCAGTGGAGAAAATTTAACAGTTGTGACAGAGAACAAAAGGTCAAGTAAACTTAAGGCCGAAATTTTCACCCCTCCCCCCCAAAGAAAAAAGGGGGGCGCCCCGAGAAGAGGAAAAACATAACTTGTATTTGCGTATTTTCGTGGAAGACCCAACATCCGCAACACAAGCAGATAGTACATATCAACACGCGGCGACATAGAAGGTGAGTGGAAGCGCGTCGGACAGATAAAAAGAACACGTAACGGGGGAAAGGACAGACAGGTGCCAAGCGCTTGGGGGAGGGGCACGTAAGAGCGAAACGAAAAGCAAAATTGAAAGCAGAAAGGGGAGAAAGAATTGCCCACCAGGAAGATCACCTCTGAGGGAAAAAGAGGGCACTACCGCTGTAAGAACAGTTAAGGAGCTTCAACCCCCAAGATGGAGGCCCCGACGAAGGATGTCCCAACGAAGGATGTCCCAACGAAGGATGTCCCAACGAAGGATGTCCCAACGAAGGATGTACCCACGAAGAATGTACCCACGAAGGATGTACCCACTCCGTACGACAAAATAAAGTACGAGTTTTCCGACGTGAAGTACACTGTTGATCATGGGAAGTTGGAAATTCTTCACGGAATAAAGGGCATCCTCCTTCCCCAAACGATCACAGTGATAATGGGCCCCAGTGGAAGCGGGAAGACAACTCTGCTGAATATTCTGTCAATGAAAGTGACGGAGGGCGTGGAAGGAAAATTCCTTATTAACGACAGCAACAGGAGCAAGAGTATAAAGAGCTATATGGGATACGTTCTGCAGGATGATTACTTCTTCTCAAGATTAACAGTATACGAAACGATAGAGTTTACCGCCAAACTGAAATTAGACATTAGAGATAAGGGAAAGTTACGGGAATTGGTTCACTCGGTGTTGGATATAATGAGCCTAACCCATGTAAAGGATACCATAGTAGGGGATGCCTTTGTAAGAGGAATAAGTGGAGGACAAAGAAAAAGGCTCTCCATTGCAAATGAAATTTTGTCGAACCCACCTTTACTCCTCATGGATGAACCAACAAGTGGACTAGACTCATCATCAGCTTTATCCTTAGTAGAGTGCATTCAGAGAATAGCTACCATTTCGAATACAACCATCATATCGTCTCTTCATCAGCCAAGTAGTCAAGTATTCGGGA
This sequence comes from Plasmodium knowlesi strain H, assembly GCF_000006355.2. Classification (NCBI taxonomy): domain Eukaryota; phylum Apicomplexa; class Aconoidasida; order Haemosporida; family Plasmodiidae; genus Plasmodium; species Plasmodium knowlesi. Next base: position 1,489,885 of record NC_011914.2, read on the forward strand.
AATTCGATAGGCTCATCGCAATAACTAATGGGTACATAATATATCATGGGAAGACAACACATTTAAGTAAGTATTTAAAAAAGGTTGGCTTCATCTGTCCTTACGGGTGGAATATCGCAGACTACCTCATGGACGTATTATGCAACATAAAATACGAATCCATCTTGTTGGAGAATTATAATAAGTATCTTCGTTATGACAAGGAAGTAGGTTACTACATGGACATCGACTCCATTGATAATCAAGTTATCCATGATGATTACGATTCCTTATTAGCTAAGGAAGGAAATGAGAGTAAGGATCTACAAAGCAACAACAAATCACCACTCTTGATACGGAAAAACACTTCAAAAATTTCTATACAAGAAATAAACAACGCAAGGGAACAGGATTTGGAAAAGCTGAAAGCAGTAGAAGTGTTAATCTCTTTGCAAGAAAAAAAAACGCCATATATTAGACAGAACTTTTTTCTGTTCACAAGAGGATTGAAAAAAATAATAATTGATGAAATAACGATAGTGAAGGTTATCGACTTGGTTGTTATTCTAACCTTGTTTGGTTTTCTATGGTCAAAAACATTTAAGAAGGATACAGAAGATGGAATCATTGATACTATTGGGGCCATTTTCTTTATTCTATCTTACTGGACATTCTACCCGGCTTATCTATCCTTGTACTCCTTCCCTTCAGAGAGAGAAGTCATAGCCAAAGAGAGGAATATGAAAACGTTCCAAGTGAGCAACTATTTTTTTTCCAAACTGTTTGTAGAATTTATTTTTTTCTTCACACTAATTGCCTTTTGGATTTTAATTACACATCTCATTTTATACGGGACGCTGAAATTAGGTGTGTATGTAAGTTATGTGCTGGTAACATTATTGAATGCACTCATCAGTAGTTCACTGGGGTACTTTATATCTACTCTTTTTGATAATTTTAGCAAGGCTGTTAGTTTTCTTTCTGTTGTTTTACTAACCATGACACTTACGAATGGGTTTTATGTAGAGATAGCGAAATTGCAAGTACCGTTTAGATACCTCCAATGGTTGTCTTACCAAACATACTCCGCCTCAGTGCTAGCTAAAATCAAGTTCGATAACGCACTTATTCAATGCTCGGAGGATAACCTTTCCACTGTCTGCCAAACGGTGGGATCTTTTCCAGGCAACGTCATCATAGAGAAGCGGTTTGCTACGTTGCACATTTCGTATTCCGTCTTCATGCTCATCAGCTTCTACGTGGTGATCAAGGCGGCAACGTACGCGTCGTTGCGTTGGTCGCATGCTCTCAGGATGAAGTGACATTACTGCACCGATTGGAGTGATAATCTTTGCGGAGAATACTTTCGAGAAAAATGGAAAGAGGGTGCTTCGTTATTTTTTTTTTTTTTTCCCCTTTTTGAAGGTGCGGGTTTATTTCTCCATTTCGCGGCCTCGCGTGGCGACGATGCGTAGCTCTTTTGTGTGATTTCCATCACAGCGCCCTGCTAAGCCCACTTCTCCTTTTTTGTATGTAAAGCGGGGTTCTTCCGCACCCCCTATTTATGTGTTATGCACACGGCACGAATTTCCCTACGCACTTGTAGCGTGTCCCCATTTTATTTATCTCTCTCCCCCCCCCCTCATGTACCACTCCCTTGGGGAATTCAGATAACTTAATCGCCAGGGCGTTTTTAAGAAAAGACACCCGGTGTGCGACGAACTTGCCATAAAAAGGGGGACGACATATATAGACATGTGATCCTCCCCACCCACCCCTTGGGAATTTCTCCGTTTTTTCACTTAAAAAGGAAGTGCATCGTAGTGAGACGTGATTCTTGAAATTCATCAAAAAGAAGAACCATACACAGGGAAAAGTACATACAAATGAGTTGGCACAGGGAGTAATGGAAAAAAAAATTTCCTCAACCCCGCTAACCGGTGAGAAGGATTTTTTTTTTTTTTTTTTTTTTTTTTTTTTTGCAAAGACGGAATAAACATGGGAAAGTGATAATAGTATCGCTTTGTCCAACTTCGGTGTGTATTTTTTTTTCTCTCTCCTCTTCTGCCCATTTTCCACCTCACGCATGTCGCAAATCGTATACTTGGACGAGAAGAAAACGAGGGGGAGGTATACCTACCCGAATGGAAACGTGTACATCGGCGAATTTAAGAATGAGAAGTTTCATGGACAAGGTGGGCCATAAATCTGTGGGGAGGGGGTGCCATGTCCCTCTTGAAAGGCAAACATAGAAAAAGTGGTTAACTTCCACTTGGTTCATTTATAATGTATCCTTGGATTTTTCTCCCCCACACACTAAACCGTACTACTTTTCACTTTACCACTGTTCCCATGGAAAATAGGTACCTTAGCCTTTAAAGACAAGGGGGAATACAGAGGGACCTGGGCTAACGGAAAACTTGTCCGGGGCCAGTACTACTATAGCGACGGATTGGAGTATGAGGAGAGGTGGAAATACCTCGTGGACTCTCCCTATTTTTTCAACGAAGAAATTAACAAGGACGAAATTATTTTAAAAGAAGAAAAAACGAATGCCTTCTTGGATGATATTTACGACATTGGTACGAATGCCTCCGCTTGGGGGAAACACTGGTTGTGCTTCGTCCATTAGTTCTCCTTTCATTTGTGTGTATGTTTGTATGTTTGTATGTTTGTATGTTTGTATGTTTGTATGTTTGTATGTTTGTATGTTTGTATGTTTGTATGTTTGTATGTTTGTATGTTTGTATGTTTGTATGTTTGTATGTTTGTATTTTTTTTTTTTTTTTTTTTTTTTTTTTTTGTCTAGCCATTCGTTTATATGTTCATGAAAAAAAGCTAGCTCGTGTGTGTGTGTGTGTTTTTTTTTTTTTTTTTTTCTTTTTATAACCATTCGCCATTCGCTGATACGTGTGCACACACACTCCTGCATATAGGTACATGTAAGTACTTATACCTACACCATTGTTCTTTGTTCTTTTTTTTTTCCGTTTTCACCTGCGGTCTCCTCCCTCCCCCCCTAGGCGACGGGTACTGCAAAGTTAAGGAGAGTCTCGTGTACAGGTTTTCAGATGACAAGCTAGTCAGGCAGGTGAACGCGCGGGAGAAGAGCTGGATCGAAAACCACTGCTCGAAGTGTTAGAAGGGTGCGTGACTGCAGGTAGAGGGAAAGAAACCCTTTTTTTCTCCTTGTGCCGTGACATTATAACCATTACCCCGTCGCACCTCACCGAGATGATCGACTACTACCATTGCTACACGAAAAAAAGGAGCGACATCGGGCAGGCATGCGGGTTCACCAAGTCCAAGAGCCAAGTAATCGGGCGAATAGAGCCAAACAGAGAGCTCCAGAAGAAATACATGTTCAAGGAAAATATATACTACAGTGATGAAAATGTAAAAAAACGCAGTGAGTGTTACGTAAACATAGAAAGCGTGAAACTACAAAACAAATTCTTCTACCACAACGAAGGAGGATGGACCAAAGACATAGATATCAGTGACCAGCAGAACAAAATAAAATATGTGAAAAGATTAGACAAAGACATAAACACAATTAACAGTGTAAAAATCTTAATGAATGAAACGACAAGAATTATTAACAAAAATAATAGCATAGGTATTTACAAAGAATATTTTCAAGATGAGGACGAAGCGGAGGAAGAATTTAAAATAAAATCTATGCTAGTCATTAAAGACAAAGCTAGAAAATACTCCAGGTATGTTACCTCCATCAAATGGCCAACAGACAGTAGCCATAAATTAGCTATCTCCTACTGTGTAAATAATTATAAAGAAATTTTAAATGACTCTCCAAAAAATTGTCTACTATATAATTTAAATGAAATAAATAATCCATACCAAATATTATTCTCCAAAACGTTTATAAAATGTTTGAGGTTTAACCACAAGAATTCAGATCTCCTTCTTGCTGGGTCATACGATGGTACAGTGAATCTGTGGGATTTACGAAAGAAGAATACGTTATGTGAATCCTCTTCCAATCATGCTAGTCACAAAAATATCGTGCAAGATGTTATCTGGTTACAGACGAAGACAAATAACCACTGCTTATCTGTATCCAATGATGGGCTCTGTTTGATATGGGACATACGAAATTTTAATGAGCATATCGAATCATTTTCCTTGCACAAAGACAGCGGAGAGGTTTGTCACCTCGTGGAGACCACCAACTTGGACGCCTCATCGATGAAGAATTCCCATGGAGGTGTAGACATCAACCAGTTCGTTACTCAAACGGCGAATCTTCCAGGGATGGGTGAAAATGGGGTGATAAATAAATCGCTCCCCACGACAGACACGGGTATTGCAGATGGTGCAGGAAACTCAATTACCCTCTCCCCTCCCTCTGCTAGCCTTTGCTACAGCGCGAACTGTCTGGAATGGAACTTGGAGGCGGGTCCATCGAAAATACTCGTTGGCACGGATGAAGGATATGTTCTCTCCCTTTCCAAGAGACAAGCAAAAAATCTAGAGATGCTCCAAAAGTATGGAGCGTCAAATGAAAAACATTTGTCCAGCATTACCAGTATCAAACGAATTCCAATAAATTTAAAATATTTTCTTTCCACAGATAAGTGGGGTTTTAATATATGGTCAGAAGATATTAAGTTCCCAATAATTTCGAATTATTACGATGAGTGCGTTATTAATAAAGGATTGTGGATTACCGACTCTTCCTTCTTCATCTTGGCAAGGAAGGATGGCTACCTGGATTTTTGGAACCTCCTTTACAATTTCAATGAACCTATTATTCAGCACAAAGTTTGTAATTCATCCATCACAGAAATAGATGGACACCTTAACAATAAATACATTTCTGTTGGCAATGACCTGGGAGATACTCACATCTTAAAGTTGGGGTCCACCTTCTGTAAAAATACCAGTGAGGAGAAAAATGCCTTAGATCAACTGTTTGAGAGAGAGTCCAAGAGGGAAAAAAATTTGGAGTACATCCGAAAGCAACTCAATTGTTTTCGAAAGAAACGCGAGTGCCTCAACATGCAGGATGTGTCCATATCGGATGTCGTGGTAGAGGACACGCAGCGCGAGTATGAGTCTCTGTTGTGACATGGTTGCCAGGGTATATCCCATTGGGAAGAAAAAAGGGGAAAAGAATTTCCCTTCTTTTTTTATTGCCCTCAGATTGTTCCTACGGGGTATACATATATTATCCTCTCGCAGTTACCCGCACCAGAACTGGTTTCCTCCCCACGTATGTTTTCCTCCCCACGTATGTTTTCCTCTCCACGTATGTTTTCCTCCCCACGTATGTTTTCCTCTCCACGTATGTTTTCCTCCCCACGTATGTTTTCCTCTCCACGTATGTTTTCCTCCCCAACCTTTTCCCCCTTCAGGGTGGCTACCCTGCGGCAAATGTGTGGGACAGTACCCACTCATATTGCACGCACATGTGGTTGCACCCTTTCCTTGTTGTCCGCTTGCAACGCCCGGTCAACGTTCCTCAAAAGAAGTCACCATATTTTAATCAGCACAACAAAAAAACTTCAAAAGGTTTGCAAAAACAAAACAGGTTCAACCCAAGTCCAATCATTACATATATACATACTTACCCCCCCTTCTGTAGGTGTGCGAGCACGCGCACATGAAAAAGTCTTCCTACATATAAAGCCCAAAAAAAAAAAAAAAAAAAAAAAAAAAAAAAAAAAAACTGCGCCGTGTCAAGTTCCACATGACTGTCGTTACTTTCCAGCAAATGCGGGCTGTGGGAAGCGGCCCCCCCCAAAAAAAAAATAAATAAATAATAAAATAAAAAATAAATGGCAGACGATAGATATATGATAAATAGATAAATAAATATAGATGGATAAATGTACATGTAAAGGCAAAAAAAAAAAAAAAAAAAAAAAAAAAAAAAAAAAAAAAATGTAGTAGAAAGGGAACAATTGTGAATGAAGGCACGCGCAGAAGAAAGGAGCCCATCTTTTTTGTAGCGAAAAAAACAAAGGAAAAGAAAAAAGAGCACACGAGTAGCAGTCGGGCAAAAGTGAAAATATATAGGGCTAACCCGCTTGACATTGAAATGGAATGATTATATAATTTTTGAGTAGCCTCTTCTTCATCGACTCCTTACTGAACTTAGTAATTTTCTTTTCTTTCTTTTTTTTTTTTTTTTTTCCTTCACATTGAGGGAAAAATTGACAAGAGAATTGGAAAAGAGCAATAACTTTGCATTGGTAGATCCTCTTTGTAGAACAACTTGCAGCTCAAACAAGTCTGTATCAACAGCTTAGCTTCCCTGTGCGTCCTCCTTTCGATTCCACCTTTTTGGTAATCCCCCCCCCCCTCTCCTTTCCAGGCGCACGGGTTGCCAGAAGCGCGTCGCGAGTGAGCCTACACTTCTACCGGCCAATCGTGCCTACCGACCAACGTGCCCATCGTACGAGGCATGGCGAACAGGCACAACAAAATGAACCAGAACAAGTTGGAAATGAGGGAGGGCGTATTCAACGAAAAGGGAGGCAAGGGCAACACCTGGGACAAGGAACCCAAGGGGTTTAGCGCAGAGGAGTTGCAAAGCTTTTTCACCACATGGAGAAAATTCTGTAAAGAAAAAATAAACGAAGTAGGAGAGAGAAAAAACTTTCTCGTATTTGACAAGGAGAAGGATCTGGATAGCGGAAACACTGAGTACTTTAACTCCTACAACTATATCCATATACATGAGGACATGATAAAGGATGAAGTGAGGACAAGGACTTATTATGATGCCATTAAGAAGAACGAGCATTTGATTAAAGACAAAATAGTGTTAGACGTGGGATGCGGAACTGGAATCCTCTCCTTCTTTGCTGCAATGTCGGGTGCAAAGCATGTGTACAGTATCGAAAAGAGTAACATCATCTATACAGCGTTAAAAATTAGGGACGAAAATAATTTAACGGAGAAAATAACCTTCTTGAAGGGACTGGCTGAGGAAATCGAGCTACCCGTCGACAAGGTAGACATAATAATATCAGAATGGATGGGTTATTGCCTCTTGTACGAAAATATGCTCGATACGGTTCTTTACTGTAGAGACAAATGGCTAAAGGAGGGAGGATTACTCTTTCCTGATAAAGCATACATGTACATTGCTGGAATTGAAGATAGTTTATATAGGGAGGAAAAATTTGACTTCTGGAGAAATTGCTACAACTTAAATTACACTTCAGTGTTGCCAATATTGAAGGAAGAAGTTGTTATAGATTATGTAGACAAAAATTTTATTGTTACTGATACATGCTGTATACTAAAATTGGACTTAAACACATGCACAAAAGACGATTTATCCTTTGCATCCCCCTTTAGATTAAAAATGACCAAACGGGATTATTTGCATGCACTGGTCATATGGTTTGATGTTTCATTTTCTGGATGCCACACGGAGATCAGCTTTACCACTGGACCGTACGGAGGGCACACACACTGGAAACAGATCGTGTTATATACGGATCACGTGCTCACTGTGGAGAAGCACGAGGTACTTCGCGGCATGTTTGCGCTCAGGAAAAATGCCAAGAATAAGAGGCACATCGATATGAAGCTGCACTACGTTTTTGAAGGCGTCCACACGCGCGCGCGCGCCACGCAGTTTTTCAACATAAGCTGATCACCTAAATAGGGCGAGTGGCCTAAGCGGCGAAGATCGTGCGAGTGCTTACGCGTGTACGTGCTTAAGTGGTGAAGTGGTTAAGTAGTGAAGTGGTTAAGTGGTGAAGTGGTTAAGTGGTTAAATGGTTGGCGTAGTTACGTGGTTGACGTAGTTACGTGGTTGGCGTAGTTACGTGGTTGGCGTAGTTACGTGGTTGACGTAGTTACGTGGTTGGCGTAGTTACGTGGTTGGCGTAGTTACGTGGTTGACGTAGTTACGTGGTGTAGAAGCGCCATTGTCGCCAGTTCCACTAATCGCCGACCGTCACATCGTTTTTACCATTTGAACATACTTGTACTACATGTTCATAATTTGCGCCCGAGGTTGAAGTTTTACCTTGCCTGTTCATAATATTTGTGCGTTTTTCATGGCTAGTCGGGAAAAAAAATAAAAGAAGAAGAAGAAAAAAAAAAAAAAATAGCTAGCCAGGTGGCTGCTCATGTATTTCCCCTTCCATTTACGATTTTCGCCTTTTTTTTTCACCTATATATATGCCACTTCGGGCGCATGTTTCTCCCCCAACTCTTTGTGTTCATCCCATAACCATCCCGGGGGTCATATCCCACTTTGTTGTTCACCCGGTCTAGCCTAGCACGTCGCAGAGGTCCCTTTTTCTGTTGTTTAACCCGTTTGTATTTTTTTTCCTTTTTTTTCTTTTTTTTTTTTTTTTTTTTCCACACGATTGACAAGTTTCGAATTCGTCTCTTCATAGTTACTCCTTTATGTTTTTTCTGTTGATGAGTTGGTCATCGCTAGTGGAGGTCCAGCGGCCAAGGCACCTGAAAGCAAATGCCAAAACTCTGCACACATTGCAAACTAGTAGAGAGAACTCCAAAAGGAAATGTAACTGTAGAGTTAAGCTACCGCATCACACAGTGTTACGTTGCGTCGCTCCCTGTGTGCGAAACGCTAAATTGAGCATCCTCCAATCGTGCATTCACATTCCTCCACCATCGGTAAAGAATGCACGTGAAAAAAAAAAATGCCCCCCGTCATACAAAACGCACACACATACACACTCCGTCCCTATTGGATCCCATCAACGCGTATGCCCAATTCGATGAACGACTTAACTGCTTCATGGAGAAAACGCCCCTCCCCTTTTTTTTTTTTTTTTTTTCATTTTAAAAAGAGCTTATGTCCCCATGTCTCGTTTGAATAATAGTTGTCCCTCTTAATTCTTATAGCCGTTCACAGTGGAGGCAATTCTCCGTAAATTCCCTCATTGTTTTGCCGCTCCTCTGACGGTGCCATGGTGAAGAATACCCTCTCTCCACATATGTGTTTACATGTGTTCGCATGTGTAGGCGAAAGAACACACCGTTAGATCATATCCGTAATGTTCATCTACCATATTGTGCCACAACAGGTGGTGGTTCCCCCCTTCGTGCTCTACATCCTTCCTCCAGATGAGTAATTACCTATTTGGCAGCGTATCCCTAGTTTAGTTTTTCCGCCAATGTAGTTACAATTTTAAAGGATGCACATGCTGGTGCTTTTATCTGATGCGTTAAAATAACAAGTGAGATGTAACAACAGGTGAGAAACATCTTTCCAACGTAAGACGTATGGCCAAGGGAACCTCTCTCATGCGCAGCCTCTGTAAGTAGAAGTGCTACACCAAGGAGAGAAGAGAAAAAAAAAAAAAAAAAAAAAAAGGGAAAAGAAAAGAAATGGTAAAGATGGGTGAAAAAAAAAAAAAAAAAAAAAAAAGGGCACAATCCAAAAGTGCGCATACGGAATGGAATAGCTTCTGGATGAACGGAACCATTTTTGATACAAATATATGGAGAAGCGACAACTAGGCCATGTTGCGTGGCAACGCTCATCATGTTTTTGTGTAATTTCAAAGAAATGTATAACGTACCCCCTCATATTGTGCCACCTTCTCCCCATATGCTCAGTTTTTCTATGCTTTATTTTATTTTTTTTTTTTTGGCTCCTTTGCACCTGTTTATGGCGCGCCACAAACAAATGTTTAGGAGGTATTCACCGCTGTTAGCAACGACTGACTGGGTGCAAACAGTCGTTTCATCGTGTTATAGGAGAATTTTTTTTTTTTTTTTTTCCTTGCCCTGCTTTCCCTGGTAAATATGCCCCGTATTTCCTTTCCCCTCCGGCGTTGGTATTATCAAACTGTCATATGCATATGTACTAATTTTTATATGCACAGCACTGTGCCCGTTTTTTTTTTTTTTTTTTTTTTTTTATTTCTGCGGGGAAGTAAACCCCACTCTCCCCCCCCCTTTTGTTCCTTCCGCCTTTTTTGTTTAGAGGAAAAGCGGTCGCCTTCCCACACAGCATCGCCGCGCAGTGATTCACATATACAAGTGCATACATCCCCATGTACCCCCCATATGCATTACTTTGCACTATACTTGTATATACCCCGACCCAATTTATACTTTTGTGCTGTCATTTTTTCATGCCCTTGCCGCCCATGCAAATGATGAATCCACCCGGGTGCCATTTTTATCCGCTCGTCGGTACGCATAATATATACTACTCTCTCTCTGTTTCATTTTTTTTTTTTTTTTTTTTTTTTAAACCTATCGCAATTTACCAATTTGTTATGTTTCAGCGTAAAACTCCCTCGGGAAGAAAAAGCATCACATCACGTCCCATTTTGCGACAGCGTTTTTGTTTGTTTGTTTTTTTTTTTTTTTTTTTTTTTTCTTTTTCTTCTTTTTCTTTAAATTGAAAAAATTATTTTTGCGCGTTCGCATACAATTGTACGTTCGTATATGCGCATGTTTTCATAACGTATTTATCTCGTTCGACGTTCGGTTTGCCCCACCCCGCATTGCGAACCACTTGATACTTCTCTGCTTCTTTGCATCTGTGCCAAGCAGGTCATCCACACAGCATAGTCACCACTACACGGATTGTTCCACCGCTTCTTTTTCCCCTTTTCTCGTTTTTTTTTTTTTCTTTCTTTCTTTTTTTTTTTTTCCATTTCCCCCGCCAAGATGGACAAAATATCGCCGGAAATTTTAGCCGCCAGGGCAAAGCTGAAGGAGAAGATGGGAGGAAACCTGAGACAAATCGGTGGCAAAGGAAGTGCAAGGAGAAAAATAAAAAAGGTCCATAAAAATTCCATGTCCAATGAGAAGAAAATAAATTTAATTTTAAAAAAAATCGGTGCCTCCTACTTCGGGGATGTTGACGAGATTTGTATTTACAAAGCAGGAGATACATACATGGAGTTTAAGAAGCCAAAGCTCTCTGCGTCCTTGCAGTCCAACACCTATGTCGTCACGGGAAAATTCACAGAACAAAAAATTGATATAAACAAAATATTCGAGGGACTCAAAGGAAACAAAAATGTAGATATGAATCTTCTGGAAAAAATTAAAAATGACCCCAACATAAAAAACCTACTCAACAAGGAAAACAACGGAAATGCGAAAAAGGAGGATGCTGTGGAGGAATCCGCTGATGTCCCAGACCTCGTAGAAAATTTTGAGGAAGTATCCAAAGAGGAGGAGAAGTAATAGCAAGGCATTTCAGTTGCAGATCTGCCAATCGTGATCTCCTGCCTCATCCATTTTTTCCTTTTTTTTTTTTTTTTTTTTTTTTTTTACACACCATGCCTACGTTTTCCGTTGGCGCAGCTGTATATATATATATACCCCTATTGTGTTCCCTTCCGTGTGCACAACACAGACCTATTAGTAAAGCTTACCTCAAAACGGACAACACCCCGCGAGCATATATATAAGCGCGTATTTTTAACTTTTTAATTAAGCCAATTGAGATACTGATACCTCATGGTGCAATTCTCCAGGGAGTTGCAAAAAAAAAAAAAAAAAAAAAAAAAAAAAAAAAAAAAGCTATCTCTGTGCATACACAGATTAGAAGTTAATTTTTTTTTTTTTTTTTTTTTTTTTGGGGTGGTCCCCCTTTGCGTACCGCCAAGCTTGATGAAACTTCACAAATGGGCATTGAGCTCGGGAGGCAGATTTAACTATGTGTTATCTTTCCCCAAAGTTGGAAAAAAGAACAGGAAGGAGTAATCCTTTTTTATTCTTTTGGCGAACAGACCAAGTGGTGAGGGAATGGACGGGTTACTACCGTACATATGAGCGAAGCGGTTGGACATGTCCTCGCTCGATGATCTAATGAAGGAACACCATCCTTTTTTTTGGCATCCTACAAAAAAAGGGATGACCCCCAAAAGGAAGGCGCTCGGCTTGCAATCCTCCTCCCAATCTGTGAGAAAATGTATGAGTGTGATTGTCCCATTTGTACAAACATAGTAAACTACTCCATAGAGAGATGTTTTTTTTTTTTTTTTTTTTTTTCTTCTTCCCTACCCCCTGGAGAATTGCGCTACTAAAAGTGTTAAAAACTAGCAGGCGGGTAGGAAAAAAAAAAAAAAAATGAAAAGGTTGAAGTTTAGAATGGGCCTTCTCAACCATCTGGTATGTTTTGGAAAATCTGGATTCTTTTTATTTTATTTTATTTTATTTTTTTCCTCACCCATGTGATGCTTAAAAATGTGGGTAGGCCCCTTTGCCCCGTTGAGTGCACCTCGTGATATTTGCGTGGGACCCCTTTTTCCACTTGGCGCCTGTGGCCGCTTACTGGTGGTAGGGTCAAACCCGGGGAGGAAAAAAAAAAAAAAAAAAAAAAAAAAAAAAAAAGTATCGGCCTAGTCCCGTGACCTCCCTGGGTCTTACCGTAATGCGTAGTTTCTTTTCTTTCGAGCGGAAGTGGCATTTTTTTTTTTTTTTTCTTCTGTGCTTCTTTGCTATTCGCCGTGGCTTGGGTATTTCGGCTCCCAGCGGGTATATTGTGCTCTCCTAATTACTTTTCATATGCTCATGTAAAAATGTAAGCGACGACTAGGGGTGGAAACTCTTCTGCGCCCACGAGTTTTTCGCACCGCATGTTTCGCGCAACTGTTCTTTTTTTTTTTTTTTTTTTTTTTTTTTTTTTTGCCACGCATATAAGAGGGAATACCGTTGACTATTTTACCATTTTACTATTTTTTTTTTTTTTTTTTTTTTTTTTCTTTTTTTTCTTTTTTTTCCAATTCATGTGTTCCAACGAAAGAGGGAAATCCCCACAGGAAGAGGAAAATAAAATAAAATAAAAAGGTTCCCTGCGCCATTTGAAAGAGAATCCTTGCATCCGGCAGAGAGGCCCACACGATTGTATCGGGAGAAGGACTTACGTACAAAAAGGTAGGTACAACTACGGTACAGCCGTGTGATCGTTTACCCGCGCGACTGTTTACCCGATCAACTGTTTTCTTGCGTGACTGCATATTTGAATAGAGGGAACAACAATCCTCCTCCCCCCCAACGCGCTTGCTCTGGTATTATATAAGTTAATATATATATATGTATATATATTTCTGCCCGTTTTCATGACAGGTAACTAACATCACCTTGCAGAACTTATATTTCAAAACATAAAAAATGGGAGGCAAATCGAAAGGAAAGAGATCTGGCACGAGGTATAAGTTTTCAAAAAAATTCAGAAAACATGGAGAATGCACAGCGAACAAATTTTTGGAGAATATCAACTACGGAGATTATGTAGATATTGTATGTGACTCGACTCAACAGAAAGGTATGCCATTCAACTTCTACCATGGACGAACAGGAAAAGTATTTCACATTACCAAAAGAGGTGTCGGAGTCTTGGTGAACAAGAGAGTTAAGCACCGAATTATACAGAAGAAGGTTTGTGTTCGAATTGAACATGTTCGTAAATCAAGATGTAATGAAGATTTCAAATTGAGAAAAGAAAAAAATGCTGAACTCATTAAGGAAGCCAAACTGAAAAAAGAATTTATTTCAATTAAGAGGCAACCAGAGGGACCTAAACCCGCGGCCATGATCAAAGTGCCCCCCACCAAAATTATCACCGTCGAGCCGTTGCCCTTCTATGAGGAGTATTAGAGGTAGGTGGAGCAGGCGCAGCGACGGGAAAAGTATCCACTTGAGCGCACAGGAAATAACGCGGAATGTTGGAGGAGCGTTGGAGGAAAGTTGGAAGAGCGTTGGAGGAAAGTTGGAAGAGCGTTGGTAATGTGGCAATCAGAGGAGGTCACTGAAGGATAGAGCAAACAGACACAGGGACATATGCAGAATATCATCACAGGTGGGGCATGACTGGACCATTTGGAGAAGAACAAAGTGGTGCACAAGCGTGACGCGTTAAATTAATAATACATTTCCCCACACAAAATATTCATGGAATTTTTTTTTTTTTTTTTTTCAAGCTCCTGTGATTGCTCTTACTTGCCTTTCGCGCGTTACTCCTTTCTTCCGCGTCCAACCCACGTATTAACTACTTTTCTTATTCATGTGAATAGTTTTCCTTGTATATCCCCTTCTTTTCTCTCTCTTTTTTTTTTTTTTTTTTTTTTTTTTTTTCGCTTCCCCTGTTGTGGATGTTTTTTCCAGAAGAGTAACTCAATCGTGGAAACAATTTAATCGAAAATTTATCTGTCGCTATAAGGTTCTGTGGCTTTTGTGTTGCAGGTTAGGAAGGGCACGATACCGTCTTTTACCTACAAAATCGCCCAAGTGGTCTCTCTTTCGAGGGTTCCCTCTACCGGTGGGGGATGAGTGGTATCTCCATCAGTCAGGCAACACATAAAAAAGGATTTATTTATCCACATGTTCGCATAATTTACAGGGTAAAAAACCCTCCGTGTGACACCATCTACGCATACGTGATTTCTTATATGTCGAATGTATATCCCCTCGGGGAGGAGTGATGAGAAGAGAAGGCAAATGGTGATGCAGACAACACCAGCCCCCCTTTGGGAAGTTATATCATGTGCTTTTGCCTCTTGGAAAGTTTTGTCCTATTTTTTTTTTTTTTTTTTTTTTGCTATTCCGTTCGTGTAATTATAGGAACTGTTATTGCAATATTTTTCTTTTTTCATTTAATAAAGCTGCTCCGTTGGGCAAATCTGACAAAACTGGCAACCTTTTCCTCCAAAAAGGATTTTCCCATCACTTCGCTTGTCAGTTGTAATAGTTAACTCAAGTCTCGAGCGAAAGGACAGAGGGCGCTTTCCCTTTGTGCCATACAAAGAGAGAATTCCCCTCAGCGAAGTGGAAAACTATCCAAACACCGCATTTCCCCATCCCCGCTTTATGTGAAGCGCCGACCGTTATTTTGCGTTTTGGGTTTGACCCCTCTTTCGGTGTTATTTCTTTTCCGTTTTTGCTTTTCCCTTTTTTTTGTTCTTTTTTTTTTTTTTTTTTTTTTTTTTTTTTCCCCCGCGTCGGAATCATTTTTGCCTGACCAAGTCAGAAGATTTTTTCAAAGGGGTCACTTACGTTACGTTACGTTACGTTTCGTTTTTTTTTTTTTTTTTTTTTTTTTTTTTTTTTTCTGGTTTTCTTGTCGCTACCCTATCCCATAGCGCGTATAAACTTTGTGAGGGCAACGAAAAGCCGCTGAAAGTAAACGTGGCTACGTCGCGTTAGAACACGTCCACTCTAAAGTGAAAAAAAAAAAAAAAAAAAAAAAAGAGAAGAAGATGGAGGAGGAGGTGAACGAGGGGAAGAATGAAAGTGTCAACCAGAACGACACCCTATATGATGAATTATTTTCTCTCATTTGTGAGGACAAGGATGTTGTTAAAAGGGAGGCCTTTAAAATTCTGTTAGGTCTGATTGACAATGAGTCTATGGTGGCATACATACAGAAGAATGAGAAAAAATGTTTGAAGGTTTTGATTTCTGGATTGAACTCCAATTACGAGGTGGTTGCTCTCCAGTGTTTGGTGAACTTATCCGCACACATCCCCAAAGGTAACTGCATCGCTCGTGCGGGTGGAAGGTCGGCAGTTGGCCCCTCTTGACCGCTTCACCCATCACCACATCACCACATCACCACTTCACCACTTCACCACTTCACCAATTCACCGCTCCGACACTGCGCCGCTCTTTCCCGCAGAACTAATAAAAAGGAACATCATCGAAATTGTGTTCGACATACTGAGGGACGAAGAGGAGACCGAGGCGAAGAGCCACACGGAGCTGTACATCATGCTGGTGGCAAACCTCTCCAGGGAAAAGGAAGGAATATATAAAATTCTGGACCTTCCGGGGGAGAAGGTAAAAGAGCAGGAACAGGAGGAGATGAAGGAAGAGTTAGCTGTGAGTTACTACCTGAACAAATTATTGCACCTTTTCTCCAAGCCTATCGTTCCATCCTCCATTAACAAACAGATAACGGACAAGTACTTTTTTATTTCTCATGCATTAATTAACGTATCTTCCGTAAAGGAGTGTGTCCATTTCTTCAAAAGCGTTTTTCTCTTGAATATGTTGAGCAATCAGATGTTTCAAGAGGAAAGATGTGCAGCTGTGCTACAGTGCGTAATAAATCTCTGCGTCAGTGAACTTCTTCATCCGTACGTATTTCATGAAGATTGCACTCTAATACCTCGTGTCCTTTCCCTTGTGTACACACGTCAAAAGGGTAGCGAAGATAATTTTTCAAAACTATCCTCCGTCCAAACTAGCCAAAAAGAGACAAACAAAGATCCAGTACATCATCTTATTCTGAATATGTCAACAACCCTCACCACCTCCACGGATATAAAAAACAGAGTGATGATTCTTCTGCGCAATTTATTCACGCGCGATCAGGCCAGGTACGTGTGCAGCTCAATCGACAGGCAATATCTTCCAAACCGTCTGCACCGACATTTTCCGCACTGACATTTCCCGCACCGGCATTTTCACGCACCGCCAGCAACTTTCCTCAATTTTCTTTTCCTCTTTCTCCCCTTGCAGGCAGAAGCTCCGCAACTACGGAATAGAACACGTCCTGACCAACTGGCTGACTTACGAGAAGAACACGGAGATCACGTAAGAGTAGCATTTGTGCATGACCTTATTTTGTTCGTCTCCCTATATGTAGCCAATTCATCGACCTACCCCCCCCACCCCCACCCATCTTCTTCTCAGATCTGACATCAGCCACCTGGTCGACATGTACACAGAGATAACTCCTGGCTGCATTTACATCGGGTGAGAGTAACTACGCAGGGGAAAATATACCATCTTTTGGGGAGTATCTCTCCTCCGAAAAGGAGTTCAATTAGGAAACTGACAGATTGACGACGAATTAGCACATCACTTGGTTAACGAATAAGTTAACGGAGTGATTTAGCCTCTCAATGCCAGTGCGAGGAAAAAAAAAAAAGAAGAAGCACAGCATAACTTATCATGACTTAGGATATCTCACCACGGAGTAACATAATGGACAGATCAATCCCCCGAAATCCCCACAACTCATCTACATTCACAAGAAAGTAGACACACGCGGACGATACAAAAGTGGCTAGATCACATAAGGGAATGAAAAAAAAAAAAAAAAAAAAAAAAAAAAAAAAAAAAAAAAAAAAAAATCAGGATAAAGTGTTTGCCACTAATTCATTGAGATGCTTAACTTGGTTCTCGAAAATATCGAACATATAGTTGTTCATCTCTTGTGATAAAATATCTACCCCTTCCCTTTTGGAGTTATTTCCATTGCATGTAAACTGTTCCTTCCCCTCGGTTGAAAAATCCTTGGGCGACTCATCAGTACATGTGTCCATGTCTTCATCATACTTCTCTCTACCTGAAGTTAATTTTTTAATTTTCTCTTTTTTAATGTCTTCATTAATATAAAAAATGTTTTTTGAATGGCAGCCCCCCTCTCCATCTAGAATACGTTCCTCTAGGGAACTCTCCCCTGAAGGGGAAACGCTTCTACAACAATTTGCTTCAGCCTCTGTTGGAAACTCTTCCCTTTTTAATACCTCTTGGCGATTTGTTTCTTTTCGTTTGTTCGCTTGCGTGTCCAAATGGGAGAGGTCCATGCTGGGGTTGCTGTCGCAGTCGGTATGTGCGCCATCATCCTGTTGGTCATTCGGTTGCTCATCCGGTTGGTCTTCACGTCGATCACCACATTTGTCATTACTTTGATCATCCGATTGGTCATCCGATTGGTACGCCTGGTCTTTCTCATGCGGGCCGGTTCCTCCATCCTTCCCTTCATTACCATCCACCCCGCTGGAGCCCCGTCCTGTGGCGCGTAGAAAGCTTCGCTTAAACTGCGCCGACGACATAGACAACGCGAACACATCTTCATTGTCTGTACTCGGACACCCTTTGCTGGAGGACGGGAGAGTTTCCCTTTGGCTATTATGAGATGTGGACAAGCCGAGGAGGGCATCATCCCTATCGTTTGGAAAATTAAAATCATCTGAAACGAAGCTCTTATAATTAAGGAGATTTGGGCTCTCTCCTTTGTGAATCCGTTTCTCCGCAATTTGCCTAGCTGCATCTACTTTTGCAAATCTATTGGGTTCTTCCCCATTACGCAGTTCGTTTTCCACACTATCGGACAATACCTCGTCCCTTGAGTAATTTAGGCTCTCACAAAAGTTCCCTCTGTTCGAGAGCTCTATATGACACCGCTTATCACGTCGCGTCCCGACCTGCGTCTTCACCTGCGTCCCGACCTGCGTCCCGACCTGACCCTCCTCTCGCTCCTCCCCCGAGTAAAACCCAAGCCTTTTTTTTATATTCATAATAATTGTCTTAACATCATGCTCAGTTATCTTTTCGCCCAGCCCGCGGTCCTCTCCACTACTTCTGTCCTTCCTCCCATTCCTACCACTACATCTACTGTTAACTTCAAGTACCTTGCCATGTTGGCTTTCCGCAACATCCTGCATGCGTTTGCACAGACTGGTATTTAAAATTTTATTATAATTAATGAGCTTAATTTTTTTGTTGTGATTTTTGTACAAGTTTTTTAGTGAATCGAATAGATGCAGCTCCTTGTCTTCGTCTAATGAATGCATTGTGTTGTCCACCTCAAGGGAGAGGTTGGTTACCGTGTGGTCAGAGTCAGTCCGACTTGGACCGCCCTTAACCCCTGCATTGAAATCAACATCGGTGGGGAACCCTTCCGCGAGATGTACCCCTAAATTATCACTTACCCCCTCCAATGGATCGAAGTTCAAATTGAAGGAGGAAAAAAGGGACTCACCAAAGATATTATTCCCTTGACCACTTACTCGTCTTGCGGGACTCTCGGCATCGCTAGAAAAATCATCTCCTCCGCTAGACAAACCATGTTGATCCTCCGCAACCTTCTCCCCCATGCTACTCGTCGAAACGGACAAGCTTAACTTGTCCACGTTAAGATAATTTCTCATGCGCCAATTGTTCACCTTGCTTTTCTCTACAGTCACATATGCCCTTTCGTCAAATCCGTCTGGGTAATAATTCAATTCCTCGTCATTATCTCCTCGGCCCACTATTCCCTTCCTGTCCTTCTCCATTCCGCTCATCGAAAGTAACTTCTCAAAATTTCTGATCGTGTCTCTCCCGCGTGTGTGCGTGGACAGGTCATACTGCTTGCGAGGTTTAGCGGGCCATTTTTTCGCGGAGTTTTTTTTTTGCGTATTTCGTACCAATACATGTTTACTATTTACCTGACCGTTAAAGTGACTGTCATTTGAAGCTTCTTTCCTTTCCCTTCCGTTGCCTTTCCCCCTTTCTCCCACTAAGGATTTGCAGCAGTTGAAGTTGTCGATCCCCTCAGGGGAATTATTCCTGTCTGTGTGGCTACTCTTATCAGTGTTGCCATTTTCAGTATGATCCAGAATATGCGAGAGCGCATCATTACTGTTGATCTGTTTTATTTTCTCTTTCTGTTCCCTTCCATCGTAGGTGGATAACCCCACCTTGCTGAATGTAAAGGGAAGGCTTTTAATAATGTCGTTTTTAATATCCCTGTGCATGTTCATAACTATGTACATGTATTGGTAAGGATCTCTCTGTGCGCAGTAAGAGTGGGGTGACTTCGTCTGCTGATACTCAACACCAACGCTCCTCAGCCTGCATACACCTCGGAGGATTCACTGAAAGGAGGGGGACGAAAAAGGAGTAGCAGGGAAATGACACTTATGCTCTGCTCAGCACCCCCTCAGTGGGCTATGCCTTTACCCTTAAAAAAATGTACAAAAAAAAAAAAAAAAAAAAAAAATGCAATACAATATTGTGTAATTTAACGAATTAAAAGTACCCTTCAGTGGAACGAACAGATCCTTCCTCATACGATCGTTTCACATTATTGTTTGTCCCTCCACCACGTATGCCGCGCTTAAAATTTACACACTGTGTGCATGCAGAGTGTGGGATCCCCCTGGGAGAATTTTCCTTAGGAAGGTGCTCGTCTGCTCCTCCACCATCACCATGTCACTGACCACTACTTCGAATTTCCTCCGTGTAATGGCTTCCTTTGATACATTCAATTGGACATTAAAATGTTTATAAAGAGAAGAAGAAAAAAAAAAAAAAAAAAAAAATCACATGCGCAAAATTTTAATCGGTATATAGTTAACTTAAAAAAAATATTTCCATTTGGAATGAACAAAAAAAAAAAAAAAAAGGAGTGTTGAAAGGAGTGTTGAAAGGAGCGTTGAAAGGAGCGTTGAAAGGAGCGTTGAAGGGGGCATCGAAATGGAGACGAAAAAACAATAAAAAAAAAAAATGGTTACCCCAGATAAATACATACACACACGTATCCGCTCATGCCTACGTGTAGGGACGAATGGCTGATGGCAAGCCAAACGTTTTAAATCCATCCCTGGATAGAGGAATTATGAAAGAAATAAAATAGAACCAACCACACAGTTTCCACATGAACAAGTACCCCGGCTAAACCTTTCGACGCTGCTTTAGCGTGGGGTGCTTATCTGCTACCCCTTTCATATCTTGTAACTCTTCCTTGGGAACCAAATCTGCTTTTTCTCGCACTGCGTTATCCACCTGGCTCTTGCCACCAGACTCCTTCTTAATATACACTTTCTCGTACAAGCCGTAGTTATGCCCTGCATTTTTCTGATTCCTCTTCAGATTTTCCACCTTCTCGTTAATAATTATAAAAATAATAACCTCCAGGATGAGGGTGACGTAGGAGAAGACAATTCCGCATATCAGTCTCTGTACGAGGGGTAAGGTGAAGGGGTATACAATGGGGTTAGTCCAGTCAGACGAACCCACAACCATGCCTGAATAACCAGACGAACCCACAACCATAAACAGCTAGCTGCACACCTTACCGTCGTAAACTTGCTGAACCCCAATAAGAGGCTCCCATAGTACCCACTCAGAAAGGTCAGAAATAAACCCAAAATTAAATTTATTCCGTACCTGAGAAGAAAGGGGGGGGGAGGTGTGAATTTTCATACACATGCAGACACAGATCGGGTAAGGGAAAAAAAAAAAAAAAAAAAAAAAAAAAAAAAAAAAAAAAAAAAAAAAAAAAAAAAAAAAAAAAAAAAAAAAAAAAAAAAAAAAAAAAAAAAAAAAAAAAAAAAAAAAAAAAAAAAAAAAAAAAAAAAAAAAAAAAAAAAAAAAAAAAGAAAAAAAAAAAAAAAAACTCATTTGGAACACGCTGACTCATTCTTACGGGTAGGTTTTCTTGTAATTGGAGAAAAAGTCATTTATGTTGTTCGTTTTCCCTATCAACCTATTGTAGGCCTTCTCTTCCTTCAATAGATTCTTGAAGGACTTACTATTTTCGTTTATGTTTTCATAGATCCCTCTATCTGCAGGGGGGGGGGGAATAAATTACGGGAAAGTACAGTCAGGATGAAACTCAAAGCAGAACCACGGTTGATCGGTTGATCGGTTGATCGGTTGATCGGTTGATCGGTTGAACGGTGGCCAGGATAAATGGCCACAATATGCTCGTCGAAACCTTACACGTTATGTAGGAACTGCACATAACACTGTGGGCGTTGATCTTTTCCATATTATTGTGGGTACAATAGAGGTTGTAAAAGTAGAGGAGGATATTGAGCGTGTCAATGTCGATACTTTCCTGATTGAGGAGGAGGTGTATGCTTCTCGTTTTTTGGAAAAACAAGTTGGTCGTTTTGTCATTTATTTTACTGGAATACAGATCCCTGTTCTTGTAACACCAGTCTATGATACGATCCCTGCTTTTTGTAAATGTCTCAATGAAGCTTTTTATTTCTTTCGTGATTTCTACGTTTATAATTCGTTTCACCCACACTTCGTCTGTTGGCATGTCGGTGGACGATCCGATTGGTGCACCGCTTAACTGGCCTTTAGGTTCTTCACTCTCCTTCCGGTCCTTCGTTTCGTCCGTTTGTGCACTCGTCACATTACTTGGCACCTCCTTGGGTACTCCGGTGGACTTGCCATGGGGAGTTGTTTCGCCTGTATGAGCATCATCCTTTCCATTGTTCACCGCCTGGACAGTACCGTTCCCTTTTTTCTTTTCCTCCGATGAACTAACCGGGGGAGTTTGTTTGTCTTCCCCTTTCACCTCGCTGTTATCCTTTTCCCCGGAATCATCATCTGCTCTGTTGGCGCATGAGTGGTCATCCTTCTCACAAGAGTTGTTCACCATTTTTTTCTTTTCCTTCCACTTGCGCTTTCCACTTCTCCCTTTAAAATGAGAAATGTAAAAATAAAAATAGAAGGAGCATGGAAATGGAAAAGGAAATGCAAATGGAAATGCAAATGGAAATACAAGTGGAAATACAAATGGAACTGAAAATTTGCATCATCCTTTTGTGTATACATAAATTTTTTTTTTTTTTTTTTTTTTTTTTTTTTTTTTTTTTTTATCCTCTTTGTTCATTTATTTCTTTCCCTCTTTAAAATTTGACCCTTCCATTTTCCTAACCTTTTTTAAAAAGGATGTACCCAGGTTGGAAAAAAAAAAAAAAAAAAAAAATTTATTTTTTCCTCAGTTTGAGTCCTTTCTGCTTTATTTTCACCTTTTGCTTTAGCCTTTGCTTTAGTTTTCCTTTTTTTTTTTTCTTTTTTTTTTTTCCACGTGGCACGCTTACGCTGTTAGGTGAGTGAGCTTATGCACATGTGCCTGCAAAAACGAAATGCAAAGAGTGACTATTCTCAGCCCCCCAAAGAAGGCGTCTGGGCGTTTTCCCACAGTTTTTTTCCTACGTTCACGGAAAGGATGTATACCGTCTGATCTACCGGAAGAGTGTGGAGGTTGTGCCTTTTCCACGTCAAGCAGATTTTCCCTTTTTGCTTACTTCGCGTCCCTTCCGGAAAAATCGTGTGTGTTTTTCTGGACTCGATCGAGTTAATCAAGAGCAGATCACACAGGGGGCATAAAATAAAAGAAAAAATAAGGCAAGGTTCCTCTTCCTCCTGCAACGGATGAAGCTTCCAACTCTTTCCCATCTGGACGAAACGCCGAAAAATGGTAGTCACCTGGGGCGTGTATCCTTTTTTTTTTTTTTTTTTTCCTTTCACCCCCGTTCAATCATCAAAATTGTAAGCAATTTCCCATTTTATTGATTCCCCCTGGTTTAAGTGACATTCATATCTCCCTACTCTCATGTGATGAAACGTACACGCTGGGTGAACAAACCAATTGGTTGCGTTTTAAAAGTGTGCACACCTCATCACGGTATGCATTAGGAGAGCGGCAAAAATGGCACAAAACGTATCACTCACAAATGGAAGAGAAAATAACAAAGTTGATCTTTTACACACACGGAAAAATGAACAAATTGGAAAAGCCAGGTACACATTTTTTTTTCTTAACTGTTCAGGTGAAACTCCGTCTCTGCAACGTTTTTACCTGCACAGTCATACGGTAGAGCCGTGTTCTAGTGTTAATCTCACCTGTTTTGGCTACCTCCTTAACGCATTAACAGCAGAAAAAAAAAAAAAAAAAAAAACTAACCCATTTTGATAAAACGATTAAAAAAGTAGCTAGCCAATTTTTCAATATTCCCGAAGGAGTAGTAATATTTCTCTCCCCTTCTGGTTCAAATCGTTCTATCACGTGCACCCCCTGGGTCAGCATAAAGGGGGAAAAATCAATCACACATACATTTGCAAACCCAGTTAAGTTGTTTACAACTGTTAAGTTGCTTCGAAGGAGATATTCTTGCTATCACAATTTCCTGTGAGCGTCTTTTTTCCGTTTGGGTGCCTAGCGTGCGCGCGATGGAGAGAGGACCATCCTTTCGTGCTCTGACATTGTAGTAATCCCCCCACATGTTAACTTTCCCTACTTTCCCCTTTTCCGAAATGTTCGCCAAGCATAACTAGGTACATGTCTCATTCATGCTCACGCTGCATTTTCCCTCGAAAATAATGCGAAAATACTTCCCAATAGGGGTACACTACCTTTTAAAATAGTTTCTGCAAGATCGTTTGTTCAATCGTGAATGCAATAGGTTGGTATGTGTGTGTGGAAGGGTCGTAACTGAGTTTATCAGAATCGCCCCTGTGAAGTGGTATTCCTCAAACTTAAATAGGCTAATGTTTCAAGGAGAAGACATCAGGCCCCACCAAGCATGCCCCGCAGACGTTGCGCGATGTTCTGGCGCAACTGAGGGTGCGTGAAGTAGGAGGCTGCGAATTCATAGATGTCATCCGGCTTCTCCCTGAGCAGGTCGCACACAAAAATGTGAATGAGGTATTTTAAAATTTTATTTTTTTTCAAATAAACTTCATTCTGTAAAACCTTCTTTATTTTGAAGTGGTTTACTTTTTCTTTCTGTTCCTCCGTCAAGTCGAAGAGGGTGATTATTTTTTTGTGTTCTCTTTCCTCGTTCACTTCTTTCTCGAAGCTGATTTCTTCACGCGCTCCTGCAAAAGGGGCAGAAAAGAAGCATTATAGGAGAGGCCATTTACTTTGGGTGAAAGGGAAGCTTCCGTTTGTTATTAGTGGCGTCTCCACCTCGTTACGAAGCGACAATCACAGCAAGGACAATGATAGGAGTGTGTCTATCTCACCGCTGCGCAAGTCTTACCTCCCTCCCCTCCTTCCCCCGCGGTTCCCCTACTCAAGTCGTTCGTTAAAAAGTACGAGGGCTCTATCTTCTGGAAATCCAACACGGAACGACTGAAGTTTGCATTCAGAGATGTCGGGAAGTTTTCTATCCTCCTGTGAAATTCCTTTTGTAACTCTTTACCCAGGTCTTTCCTTTCGCTCCTGGGAAGTCCTCCAAAATTTAAGAGCTGGAAATCCTCTTCCTGGAACATTTTCCCTTTTCATTTGTGGGGAATTGTGTGGCAGTAATAGACCAGACACGTACGTGGATAATCGGAAGGGCCAAAAAAATTAATAAAAGAAGAAAAAGAAAAAGCAGATATATCGTCACGGTATGCTCTCCATTTATATCTCTCCACATGGAGATTGTCGAAAAGGGGCAACTTTAGGGGGGAGCATTTCCCCTCCGCGATGCGAAAAAAAAAAAAAAAAAAAAAAAAATATAAGTCCGAATGATTCGCACCGAAGAAGTCCAATGGACATTGTAGATCCCCTTTAACAGGAGAAAAAGGAGGACCGATGGGGATCTCTGATGGAGAAGGAGAAAGGAGCTCAGTTTATGTTCTTCACATAGAGGCGAATTTTAAAAATTAAGCTTGAGGACAAGTTGAAAAGGAGGAATCACGCAAAAAGGAAAAAAGAAGTAATAGCAGTAATATCAATAGTAGTAGTAATAGTAATAGTAATCGTAGTGGGTAATGCACATCGGTCAAATCAGCCCCGAATGTTCCTACCAACTGGCCGAGTACCCATCAGAAAAACAACAAAAAAAAGGAAAAAAAAAAAAATTAAAAATGTGCCAAAAGGAATTACCTGGAGAGACATACCATTCGGCGGGTACACACACATACACACAAAAAAAAAAAAAAAAAAAAAAAAAAATTAAAAAATTAAAAAATTAAAAAATTAAAAAATACCTGAAAAAGGTTATCAGCACTTTGGGTCATCATGTTAATATATCGAGAAGATGTGTCGGTGCAGGGAGGAGGGTATTAATCATTCATCATGCTCAACTGGACCGTTCACGTGGACGACTCATCTTCAATTGTTGATTGCTATACCTTGTTCCTTGGTTTGGCCCATCTGAATATTCCCTGGTGGGTGGTCCTCTCCCCCCTGAAAAAACCCTTCGCGCGCCCCCCCTTGTCTTCCTCCGAAGTGACTTTACACTCCTTAAAGTTTTGAAGAAACTTCTTCAAAAAGCTAGAGATGATCCACTCGTCCAGTCGGTCAAAAAAGGAAATCAAAATATGCATGTACATGTATATGTGTTGAAGAACGGATTGAAGCACATCCTTCGTTATTCTAAAAAGAGAGCACAAGACAGAAGACCTTGTCCTCTTCATGTATAGAAAGAGAAAAATCGACAAGTACAACTTGTTATGCTTCCTCTCTAATTTATCATCATCAAAAAATTTTTTCTTTTTCTCACTCAAAAAATTATTCTGGTTCTTCAAAGAGAGCATATTAATAATATCACTGTCAAATTGTAGAACATGAAAAATTATATGTTTGGTATAATGGTCTGAACACATGCTAATTAATTTTTTCAAATAAGGGAGGTAATACGAAAAAGAAGCTATGTTCAAATTATGTGGTGAGCAAATATAGCACAGATGGAAACTGTAGTTGAAAAGATACAACCTATCATACTTTTTCACTTCAGATAATAATTCATATCCGATGGATACACTGAAATTACTGACACATAGGGATCTTAAAAATTTCGTGGGTCGGAATTTCTTTCCGTTATTTTCCACCTGAATGCACTTGTGATGGATAAGGACATTTATAACACCGTGAATTTCCTCCTTCTTTGCGTTGTAAAAGAGGCGTTCATGGGGAGTGAAATTTTCTTCGTCCACTTCGAGGGGGAAAGAACTCTGCGCCTCTGTGTGAGGTTGATTTTCCTTCGTGGGGGAGTCTGCGGAGCGGAGCAACTCTCCACCAGGGGGCTCGCCCCGGGGGGTATTCGCGGTGGACATCCCAGCCGACTGATCAACCGACTTGCCAACCGACTGACCAACCGACTGATCAACCGACTGACCAACCGACTGACCAACCGACTGACCAACCGACTGACCAACCGACTGACCAACCGACTGACCAACCGAATGACCAACCGACTGATCAACCGACTTGCCAACCGACTTCAGGGGGGAAGACGCCTTGGAGGATGCATCCCCCGAGAGAGCCACCTCCGCGAAGCAGAGCGAAAAGGATAACATTGCAACCACATCACGCACAGACACGGGGCGTTCATCCAACAGACAGAGAAATTCAATTATGTATTTCTCCATAGCATCTAAAGAACCACCATCGTTCATGTTCATGGTGCTTGTAATGTTGGTGCAATCCTCCTGAAATATTTGGAGCATCTTTTTTTCATCCTTCTTATCGACGAGGAGAAAGGAATCCCCCTTCTTCTCCCTAGCCGCTCTCCCAATCATCTGCTTATACTGTGTAGCGCTTAAAAAATTTTGAGCAATAAAAGGGGATGATATTAGAACCCTATCCACGAAAAGGTTCAGTCCAACGGATAGAGTCGACGTGCAGGTAAACAAGAAAAGCGTCTTCTCCTTGTAGGCAACCTCTAGCAAGCGTTTAATAGAATTTGAAATATCGCTATAGTAGTAGCAAATTCCGTTGGCCACTAAGTTTCTCATGTTACTGTATGCATATCCATCCAGTTCACGAATCTGTTCATTCAGTTTATTCCTCCTCATTTGCACTTCCTTCGGGGTATCATCCACAGGGAAGGTACTAAAATACTGATTAATCAACCTCACATAAACTTCGCAATTTTTCCTCGTCGAACAGAAGATAAGGGTATTCAACTTATTCATTCGACTATGTAGTGAAAAACAGAGGAGTGAATTTATCAGGTTGTTGTTCACGGACAGGTTCCTCATCTTTAGAAAATGAGAAATGTTATTTCTTGTATTCTGATAAAACATACTTATATCTTCACTCAGGTTGCATCTCTTCAAGCTTCGAACATTTGCTACATTGTATACGCACCGTAAATCCCCTTGTTCATTAGATTTATCTTCCCAAGATTCATAAAAATCGTGCACATTACAGAGGTACGAGAAGGGACACCCTTCCTTTTCCTTTCGATACACACCACAGTTGCAAATGTAATGCTCCGTTATTTCTTGGGGACGCCTATAGGGGGAAAGATATATTTTTGCATTCATCCATCTTTCCAACGTAGTAAAATTATTGATGGTTCCACTCATGCAGATCACTTTTATCTTTACTTGTCTCCTCTTCAGAAACATAATTTTGGAGATGATATTTTCAATGTATATTCCTCTTCCCTTTTCGCTGATCAGATGAAACTCGTCTATCACCACGATGAAATTCTGAGTGGAGGATCTCGCTCCGTTCGCACTAATTCCTTGGGCTGACCAATTGCCCACCTCCATCCCCTCCTCCTGACTCTCCAAATAATTCTTATTCAAAAAATTGTTCATCCTTTCGTAGGTACACAAAACGATATCATTTTCTGAAAACATACTACCTACCTTGATGTCCGTTCCACTGCACAACTTCTTAAAATAATTCATCTTCTCATTTATTAGTGCATTTAGGGGAAATAAAAAAAATATCTTCTCCGTCCTGTGCATCTGCTCAAATGCAAAAATTTCAGCTACAAGTGTTTTACCACCTGATGTTGGAGCCACGAAAATGAAGCTTTCCCCTTCATCCCACTTAACCTTTTTTAGCTCATTTAGACATTCTGCCTGCCAAGGATATAACTCCTTTATATTTTCCCTTTCGTAATTTTCTAATATGCCTCTCCCTATGCAGTACGAATCCAACTTTTGGTAGTTGCACTGCGGGGTGCTCCTCAAATGGTTTCCTTCCACATGTTGTCTCCTCAAGGGAGGACTATACTCCTCCTTCATACCATGGTTCTGTACCTTCCTTTGTGTCTTTCGCACTTTTCGGTGGTCGCTCATTTCATGACTGCTTTTCTTGTCCAGCAAAGTTTGCAGACGTGTAATCCAATTCACATTCATTTAGAGAAGGTTGTTGCGAACTTGGATGCTGAGGGTGTCGTGCCTGACCGGATGTAATCCTTTATACTCGTATGTACCTACGCGGTACCTGTTTATACGTGTGTGTAATTCTGCGTGCTGAGGTTTATATGCGCCGACGAGTACCATATCTAGGCGACTTTCACGTGTACCCTAAGTGAGTTGGTCAGCTGGACAGTGGGTCATTTGGCTATTCAGCCATTTGACCCTTCGCGCCTTAGCGAACCGAAGCAACTCGACTACACATTGCAAATCCGATATTTGGTCACTAGGCACCCTTAGAAAAATATATTCACCCATATGCGCTGTACATTTGCATCATCACGCAAAGGAGATTTCCTTTTTTTCTTTTTCTCACTGATTGCATGATAGGGTGAATGGTACGAATACAACAATGCTTTTATTTTTATTTATTTTTTTTTTTTTTATTTATTTATTTCTTATTTTCCTCTTTTTTTTTTTTTTTTTTTTTTTCTTTTTTTGAAAGTTTCCAATAGTTCTCTCGTTCTGATGAATGACGTGCGCGGGAGAAGGTGACTTCTATTACGTTTCTGATTTATTTACGTTTTATTTTGCGGTTTACTTTGCGGTTTATTTTGCGGTTTACTTTGCGGTTTACTTTGCGGTTTACTTTGCGGCTTATTTTTCATGCAATGCGTGTTACATCACATTTCATCTCTTTGCTGCGTCTTCGCTGTTCCACTTCATCTTATCACTCATTTTGTTATTTCCCCCTCGTCCCCCATTCGGCTCTGCTGCCTTGCCTGTTCATTCCCGCCGGAACAAAGGAAAACGCGAACACTACCTGATGTGAACGTGCCGCGTTAGGCAGTATGCCCTGTTCAACCAGATCGGGATGATAACTCTTAGATAGATTGAACAAGGAACAACGGATGGTCTACCCGTTGGAGAACTTTCATGCTTAACAAAATTGACAAGTCCAAAATGTTCTGAACAGGACATACATTTTTTTTTTTTTTTTTTTTTTTTTTTTTTTTTTTTTTTTTTTTTTTCGGCTAGTTGAAAAAAAAGCTAAAAAAAAAAAAAAAAAAAAAAAAAAAAAAAACACACGCACACACCAGTTATGCAAGGATGGACAAGGCGCAAAATGATAATGCGAATGAGAAAGGTTACAATTTTAAAACGGGCGCACGTGTACAAGCGCATGTGTACAAATCTGCACGTGTAGGCATACTCATGCGAGAACTAATATATATGCCTAAAATGTTCAAGCACCACTGTTAGCATATTCCCGCGTCGCTGACTCTCTCTGGTTTTTACGTATCAAGTCAACATGTCTCATCACAAATCGCTGTAGACAATGCAAATCGTTGTCCCTGTAAATCCTGAAGAAGGGGAGGGCCCCCTTTCGAATGGCGCCTCGTTCGGGTGTTTATCGAAGAAAGGGGGTTAAGGGGCACATAATTGGGAAAAAAAGTAGAAAAGTAAAAAATTAAATAAAAAAAAAAAAAAAAATTCAAAAATAACAAAATGAAACGCCCCGCCGGCTCACCCGTCGTGTGCAGAGAACAACTCTTCACATACGTTTCCTTGCCTAAATCTGTTGCGCACGTGTATAGGCGACGAAAAGTCCTGTGGCCTCTCACGACCATCCTCAAATGTGTGCACAACGACTTGCGTGCGAATGGTTTAATTTGTCCGCAAAAGGGATATACCTCGTGGCTACGAATATCTTTGCAGTTTTCTTTTTTTGTTTTCTCATTTTTTTTCCTTGTCTTTTCGCTTTTTTCTCTCACCCACCACACATACGCTCCCCCCCCCCTCCCCCAAACACATGCGTACTTCCCGTCGTAGAAATGCGAACATTCTTAAACGAAATAGAGGACCTTATTAACGAAGGAGAGGTGAAGAGAAACTTTAACGAGGCGGAAGAATTGATGGGAAACACGTGCAGAGAGTTAATCGAGAAAAAAGAAAAAATCAACAACTCCCCAATTCACGAAAAAATAAAGTTATTTCTCGAGGAAGTCAATTTTATTAATTACGCACTTGACGAATATGCCAAGGAGAACCAACGTAGAAAAGAAATTTTAGACAGGGAAAAGGAACAACTAGGTGAGCTTCCATCCCATGGAGAGTACTTCCCCTCCAAGGAGCAGGACGAAATTTTGGACGATGTAATTTTTTGGGAATTAGGCTTGAAGGAGACCTCCCCAGCTGTGGACAACGTAAGGCACAAGAGGGAGAGTGGTCATCAATGCTACAAGAAGTAGAGCAGACGTGATGCTTAACTTTTCTGCCATTAGTTTCATGTGAGACTTTTCCTATGCCTGTTGAATGTCTTCTCCGTGTACTTCACTCCACCTCATCATTATTTACCATCCGGCATAGGCCAAAAAACTGCTACTACTAATTAGCGAGAATTTTGAAAAAATCGAGAACAAGGAATTCGTACTAACCACGGAAAAGGCTCTGGACATACGAATCGTACTTTGCAAAATGAGAAGAAATGAAATTATTGGATGAGGACGATATGATTAGCATATCTCTATCCATGGATACACACCTGCAAACGAGGAAGTCGACATAAGACCAACCGAACCGTTCCTTTTCTCCCCCCCCCCTCAATGTAGGATGATTTTCGGAGGAACGAAATAAGTGCAGATTATTTTTCCAAGAAGATATGCCAGATACATGCGGATACGGTGGTAATATGCTCTGCCATGTGCGTTTCTATGTGGACAATTTTTTTTTTTTTTTTTATGAACGGGGGTCAGGCAAAATTTAGCAGAAAAAAAAATAGCTATTTTTTATTCCCTTTTTTTTTTTTTTTTTTTTTTTTACCTGACCTGTTCATAAAAAGAGCAACATATAATATAGCACATTTTTTTTTTTTTTTTTTTTTTGCCATTAGAACCAACTGGCACGTGAAGTAGAAGAGAAGGAGAAGAACGCCTTGACGATGTGCCAGGAAAACACTTCAAAGGATGGCTCAGAAACAAATCCAAATGACGAACCTTCCAAGGTGAATTTAACTGTGGTATCATCCATGGAGGAAAACCCCGCTGGAGCAGGCACAGAAGGGGGAGCACTCTCCAATGTTTTCCTCCCTCTAAATGAAAAGTCAGGAGAGGCAAACTGTACAGGTAAAGGAAGGTGCCGTCATTGAGGTCTACATTTTTTTATGGGGTGTACTTCGTGGGAAAATCTACCCCATAGGGTTGCTTTTCAACGACGTCTTTCCTCAACCACATCGCTTCTCTGTACTATCTCCCCCCACCCCCCCACAGCGCACACATCCAACCCGGAGGAAAGAAACCCCCGGCGGAAAAATCGAAATGAGCAGAAAATGGTCCATTCGAATTTCTTCCACAAAAAAAAGGTACTCTTCATGACAGTGGTGTGCAAATGGCTGTTGGGTGTCCACGACGAATTACACAAGCGAGGAGTCGCATATCATCTCGTGTGCACTTTATCGTTTCTCATCCATAGTACGAGTCTTCCCCCCCCCCCCATTACACACATGCCCAGATGAAGCTCATGGAGCGTTGGCAGAAGGTGGCCGAAGAATCCAGGCTGATGAAGGACTCTGACTCCAGTTGTTAATTTTATTTTTTTTTTTTTGAAAAGCTGTATATGCCTGGCATGATGTCCGCATGGTTCTTTGCTATCACACAGAAAAGCATTTGTGGTTGGCACTATGAAGGTTGAAGTGACAATGCACAGGGTATATACTCGCGTGTACATAATCGTGGTCTGTGGTTGATAATGTGTGGGCTGCGATTCGCGGACTGGGGTTTACCCTCATCCGTCACTCGTGCCTGTTCTGGAACAAGTTTATTTGCTTCACTTGTGCTCATTTTGTTTTTCCCCATTTTATTTTTATTTATTTTTATTTTTATTTATTTTTCTTATTTTTTTAATTTTTTTTATGTGTTTTTATTTCGGGCCCGTTTTTTAACCCCCAATGGTTCCGTCGCTCGTTTGACTTTTTAACAAAGTTCAGTTGACTGCAGCTTGGAAATGTAGTTATCCAGCTTTTCCCATTCCCACACGTGGTACCACTTCGTTACTACTCCTTCCTGTGTATTCTCTTTTTTTTTTTTTTTTTTTTTTTTTTTTTCTGTAAACTTGAAAGGTAGCTCTGCCTTCCCCCTTCCACTGCTTCTGAGCGTGACTACCGTCAACCCGGGTGTAGGTCCCTTTCCTTCTTCCATGGCTACAGGTCGATTACTCCTTCCATGGCTACAGGTCGATTACTCCTTCCATGGCTACAGGCCGATTACTCCTTCCATGGCTACAGGTCGATTACTCCTTCCATGGCTACAGGTCGATTACTCCTTCCATGGCTACAGGTCGATTACTTCTTCCATGGCTAAAGGTCGATTACTTCTTCCATTTCTTTCCTCCTCCACCGCTGTGTGCCCGATGGCAATGCTCTCGCGGAGGAGATCCTTTTCAAAGTTCCTGATGATCAAGACGACGAATGGCGTCTTTAGGGAAGGCGCCCCCAAGTTTGGCTCCTTGCCCAGGCGGTACAAAAGTACTACTACGAACGAACCGGAAGACTCACCTATACAGGAGGAGAGCAACCACCACTTCAATCACCACAGGTATGTGGATTTTTATCGTGATGAATCAATGAGCATTGGCATTGTACGTTTCAGAAATACTATCAATGGAAAGAAAAATATTTTTGGAGATTTTCTGGACGAGTTAAGGAATGTAATAGAACATGTCACAAATATCATCTCAAATGAGGAGACGAATGCCTTTTACATAAAAGAATTTCCACAGAAGGATAACTACATGGTGAAGAATTTGCGCAACAGGATTCCTTACGTGGACAACCGATTGAAGGTTCTTATACTTACTTGGGATAATGCAAAAACTCAGGGTCAGACTACCACCATTTCCAGTACGCCCGACTATAATTCCTTCCTTAAAAATGATGAGCAACTGAACATAGAACTTTCCAATTCATTCCGCTACCTGTGCAACACTATCCAACATTTGCCCCTCATCACGATAAGCACAATTAACGGCCAGTGCTACAACAGTGGAATGGACCTACTACTGTCTACGGATTTCAAATTATCAAGTGAACAGAGTACCTTTGGTTTTAACAAAACACATTTAGGGTTATTTCCCTACGGAGGAAGCACACAGAAGTTGTTCCGAACCATTCCAATGAGTTACGCAAAGCATCTCCTCCTTACAGGAGACACGATAAGCGCTAAGGATGCACTGAGGATTAACCTAATAGATATTTGTATGAATGAGAATGAAGACCATTTTATTAATACTTCATGTGTTCATTTTGACACGAAGTTTACAAAAACACAGAAGATCGAGATTTTAAAAAAAAGTGTTTTAACATTCTTTGCAGATATTTTCTCAAACGAATTATTTGCTCACAAGACGAATGATAGCTCTTTTGTCTTTTCTCTTTTCTTTGCCTTCCAGTTTTTTTTCATTCCGACCAATTCTCTACAGAGTATTAAAATGAGTATCATGGAGGGCATGTCTCTCAGCGAGCCAAACTTGTACTTGGATCACGACAGGGCTGTTTTCGAGCGCAACGTCAACGCGCCTCAGAGGGGCGAAATTCTCGCTTACTTGAAGCGCACAATCAACAACCCGACCCCTACACCCACGTAGCACGTCAAATATAACACACTACAGTATGCATGCATGTACGCATGCATGTACGCATGCATGTATGTATATACATGTATGTCTATACATATGTATGTATGTATGTATGTATGTATGTATGTATGTATGTATGTATGTATGTATGTATGTATGTATGTATGTATGTATGTATGTATGTATGTATGTATGTATGTATGCATGTATGTATTGTGTAGTACACCACGATACGTTCGTCCAATAAACCGCTAAGGGAGTAATAAAATTTTGCCCATCCTTCCTATGCCATCCCCCCTCTCCCTTCCCCAAAAAAATACTACTTGCCGTCGTGTGCATTCCCCATTTTTTTTTTTCCTTTTTTTTTATGTTAAAAAAAAAAAGAAAGATCGTTGTAAAGCATAAATAAAACTCATTACAACATTTTTTCTTTATTTTTTTATTTTTTATTACCTAGACTGATTATGATCATTTCCATTGTGTTGAAAAGATCCTGCCCGCTAGGAATATTTTACACCTGCGTATTTTTTATCGACGCGGTAGATATTGGTTTATGTAAAAATGGCACATATGGAAAAGAGTGAAGGGTGGGAGAGAGGGTGATTTTCCTTCTTCCATTAATGGCACTATTGTCGGATGTACATACCCCATGAAGCACGAATATTATTAATTCGTCTCTTACGAAAAAACTCGTAAAGTAAAACGATAAATAGACGTGGGATTATGATATGTTTTTTTTTTTTTTTTTTTTTTTATACCCTCAACCGATATGGTGTTAACATACTCGGTACGGATGGAAGGGCGATGTTTTGCTCACTGGAATTGTGGCTTCGTCCGCTTCCATTTTTCCGCCTCAAGGGTTTTTTTTTTTATAAAACTCCTTATTAGTTATATATAAAAAGCCTATAAACATGCAGAGTAGGCATCTGCAATGTATGGCTACATTTTCGTTTGATAAAACACTCTGTCACTCTTTTATAAGGATGGCTCTCCATTTATTCCCCCTTAAGAGTTTTTGCTTTTTTTTTTTTTTTCATGCTTGTGGCATTCTTACATGGCAGTAAGGACACTCGTCATGAAAAGAAATTCCTCTTACCCCTCACAATTGTACAGTTTGATGTTGCTCTCATATTTTTATCCTCCTAAGAACGCGCAATCAATCATCCATCCCTTCTCTCGTCTAATGGCTTTTTCCCTTTTTTTTCAGCAAAGCAACAATTATCATCTTAATGTTATTTCAGAAACACAGACCAAGTGCATTTCTTGTCATCACAAAAAAAAGGGAAAGCGCCAGGTAATTGTTCCTGGGTGATTGTAACTCCACCAAGGGGAGAAACACCTTCCAGGGAGGGGGGATTGGTTTATTAAATATGTCTAGAGGGGGGTACAAACACACACACATACATGCATACATACACATATACATATATACATGCATACATACACTTACATACATACATACGTACATACACACATACACTTTTTTTTTTTTTTCTTCTTTTTTGTGTGATCAAAAAACGAGAAATTGGCTTTACATGTACAGGCCAATTTCAAGCTGGATAATCAACATGTGCTCATTCTTGCAAGAAGTTATTTCGGCTATGGTTTTACATCTCCATATAGCTGAACTCAAAAAAGATCTTGCGGAGGGAGGGAAAAGGTGGGGGTAGTGGTATCCGTAGCCAGTGGTGTAGATACACATCACAGTACACACGTAACTTTGTACGTTCTTATATGATGAATGAGCCACATAACTTCGAACACTCATCCCCCCCCCTATCCTTCCAATCTGTTCTATTCGTTTGGTAAAAGAAAAAAAATATATTGGTTGGCACCCCAAAGTTTTTCAACGCAAGGGTACTTATAGTTGTTATCGCTGTCTCTCTCTATGGGTTACTCTAAATGAAGTCTCATCATCCCTCTTCTAATGAAGAAGGAAAAAATCACACACACAATGCGCAACTCTCATTTGTAAGAAAAAAAAAAAAAAAAAAAAAAAAAAAAAAATCAGTGAATCCTAATCATCATTATTTAACACTTCAGACCCGAAAGGCTTTGATATAAATGAAAGGTTTCTTATCATCCTTTTTTTTTTTTTTTTTTTTTTTTTTTTTTAAATTAGAACCCTGGCATATCGTCCTGGAACAAATACCATGGGCCTTTCTCTTTTCGTTTACAAAATTTACAACACTCAAGGGGGTGACTTAATCCGTATGATGCCTTCAGGTAAAATGAGAGGCTACGGTAACATCACGCTTAAGCACTCGTGTGGGTACAACAAATAGGAGGTACTGAAAATATACTCCTCGGCTTTGCGTACGTAGGTAGCGCCACAGTCTGCCGTCCCCGTACGATACGCGTGACTCGTTCAAAGATGAAAATAAAAAAGCAGCAGGTAAACACTCAGGTGACAGGCGGTTGAGTTGGAAAATCGAATGAATGGTGAAGTAAACGTGGCTGAACGCTTCTCCTGCGCAGAGTTTCAGCGCGTTCACAATGCAAAAAAGGGAAAAGCGAAAGAATGAGAAGCAAAGTAAAGCAAAACGGAAATGAAGCAAAACAAAAATGAACAAAACAAAAATGAACAAAACAAAAATGAACAAAACAAAAATGAACAAAACAAAAATGAACAAAATAAATTTATTTCATTCTCTCCCCTTAGCTGGGAATCGGTCGCGCAATGGTAACCTGCGGCATCCTCATATATGCATACGCAACAATCGGCGCAAATAAATTTTTTCAAAAATAAGTAAACAAAAAAATTATGAACTTCCCACGCAGTTTCTCTCTTTTTTTATTTTTTTAAATTTTCTTATTTCTTTTAATCGCGTTCTTCCTAATGTTATTCCAAAACGTGCAGGGAAAAGGGGAGCGAGGGAAAAAAAAGTGCACCGCCAACCACCCACCGTGGCGACCCCCCTATACACGCTTGTAAAAAATAAATTAAACAGTAGCAGCGGAACTTTCCCTTTTTTCATTTATGTTCCATTGGAGTGGACAAAAATATTCGTGGCTAATTTTTTAAACGCATCAAATGTACCTCTCGGACTGGGCATTTAAAAGTGAAAGGACCACGTCGAAGGGGTAGAGTCAACATGGTTAATTCACTAAATTCATGATATATGCAAGGCAGATGGAACATAACTCCTAAGCATGGCTGCAAGACTTTTCCCTCGGCCCAAGCTGTTGTTGCATATAATTTTTATCCATGTAAGGGTTCGTTAATACTTTTCTTTGTTAAAATGAGTGGCTACTTAGCTATACTTGTTTTTTTTTTTTTTTTTCTTTTTCTTATAAGGGAAGGAGTTCCATTTATCTGCTCATTTGAACAAAACCTCACCATTTCGATATGCCCCTAACCCCTTGAAAATATACTTGAGGCCTTTTCTTTAATTACCATAGAGAGGGAAGGGTTTATACCCGTACAGTATACACCTACGCGCTTATTAGTTGACCAGTATGATCAGCCCGTTTTTCCGTTTACTAGAATATCTGTTTCGGTTCCTTTCGCTCTTTTATGCTCCCGTCCGCTGCGAGAGGACTGTCAGCCCAACGACCTTCAACGCAGATATACACCCACATTTGCTCGCATAAAAAAGGTGACCGGTCGCTTTTCCTTCATTTAAAAGATTTTTTTTTTTTTTCTTCTTTCTATCGTTGCGTCAGAGAGTGGCACAACTTTTTTAACAATAAAAACACATCTTAAAACGCGGAAAATAAACGGTGCCTAAAGGCAACTCCCATAAAATTAGACAATTCAAGCCGAGTTGCAATATCGCCCGTATGCCGAACTTATGTATGTGTAGCACATATGTTAACCCCGAATGGGGACTGGTGAAAAATTTTTTACAAGTTAAAAAAAAATAAAAGAAAAGAAATAAAGGGAGAGGGGAAAGATGCGATACAATATACGATACGATAAAATAAACTAGTATAAATGTGGAAAGAAAAAATTGGGGGGAAGGGAAAGAGAATTGAAGGCAATACCAAGCAATTCGTCACCACCCAGCTACACGCGCTCAGTCGTGTCCGGGAACATATACGGATATATGTTCCTCCGAATTGATTGTTTGCGTTTTTACCCAGTGGATTCATTTGAATTTGTCTTACGGCTTAACTGTTTTCTTTTTCCTTTTTTTTGTAGCCTTTTTTTGTAACCCTTTTTTGTAACCCTTTTTTGTAACCCTTTTTTGTAACCCTTTTTTGTAACCCTTTTTTGCCATCTTTTTTTTTTTTTTTTCCTTTTTTTCAAAACCGCTTGGGAGGACACCCTAATTTATTACCTGACTGTTCAGGTAAAAAATTCCCAAACGGTTGTTAAAAAAAAAAAAAAAATCTGCACACGGTTTTTTAGCTAGTCAAACAAAAAGGATCAACATAGCAGAAAGGGAGTGGGACATTATTCGATTATTCCTTACTTGAGCAATCCCATTTACACCAAATGGGGATATATGGTTTATGTAAGTATGCTTGTGGTGCGTTCTGACATGTGCGTTCTTCTCTCAATTCCCTGTTGTTTAGTCTTTCTTTGCCATATCAGCGTTCTTCCGTTGCTTATCTGTAGTAATGAGAAGGAACAAAGTGACAAAAAAATAAAACAAGGCGAAATAAAAAAAAAAAAAGGAAAAAAAAAAGGACGGCAAAATTGTCAGCTACTCTCTCCAAGCGCATTGAAAATAATTATGTTCAGATATGTTTTTATTATCGTCAACATATGTATACTCAGACGGCACTTCCTGAAAATTTTCATCATGATAATTATTCTCAATGGCGCCTTTTTTTTTCCGGCATGTAAGAACAGTACACACACACGTTGGTTTTTGCACCTATGCAATTGGCACATGTACACGTGAGTGAGACTTTTTTTTTTTTTTTTTTTTTGTAAAGGATATATTATGCATACATGGTGAAACGCACACCCACCACGAAGGTGGGGATTAAATTTCCATTGCGCGCGAAACAAATTGTGCTCATAAATACGGCCCACTAAAAAAAATTAATCAATTCTTTCAATGGTTCCTAAAATTATGAAAATTATTTTAGCTGATTTCTAGCAGTTGACACAACATTTTCGAGTTGAAAGTGTCCACCGTGGCTAAATCAGCAGGGGTGAGCCAATTACTCAGGGAGCCGCTAAAAAGGGTATTTTTTTTTTTTTTTTTTTTTTTTTTTTTTTTATCCCCCCCCCTTTTATGAAACATAATTCACGTAACAGGCATACATGGTGCAAGGCCAAATAGGATGAACATGTTTGCGGAAATGCGCAAAGTGGACACACAACAGAAGTGTTGCACATTACGAGCAAGCAACATCCCCTTCTCCCTCTTCCATCTTTCCTATTCCATGTCTCACTTTCCTTACCTTACAACTTGGCGGAGATTTCCTTCTTCTTGGCCTCCTCAATTTTCTTCGCCTTATCCTTGAGCTTCTTCAGCATCATGGACTTGGCGCTCATTTTCTGGCCTCCCCATTTTCTTCTAATGTCTACATTGTCATTGAAATTCTCTTTGCATATTTTTGCAAAGTAATCCAATTTCTCTTGGTCCTCTTTTGAAACATTCTGTACGCAAATGGCTGTGGCAGTCTTCTTATGAACCAGTCTTCCCAAGGTGGCTTTATCTTTCACAATGCAGTAGGGAATATCTTTCAGTCGACATAAGGTAGGTAAGAAAAGTACCAATTCGATTGGAGAGACATCGTTGGCAATTACAACAAGGTTAGCCTTCTTTCTCTCCACCAACTTTGTAATGTGGTTAATTCCGTACTTTATCATCATTGGCTTTTTGTCTTTAGAAGCCACCTTGTTCAATGCATCCTTGGCTTTGCTCAGAAGTCTCTTTTTCTTTTCTGCCTTCGACTCTGGCTTGTACGCCTTGAGGAAGTTTATCAGATCTTGTGTCTGCGCGGGGAGCGGTAATACCGCGAGTAGAAGGAAATGTGAGTGAGTGGACTTAGCTAAAAAAAAAAAAAAAAAAAAAAAAAAAGAGCGGAACGAAGGGAGGGGGAGAAGTAATACCCATTTGCTTCTCTCCTCTACAGCGAGGTTCAATGTGCCCTACCTGGCTCTTCGACAACGTGTGGTTAAACTGGTTAATGGAGGGGGGGACCTTCAGCCTTTCGAGCAGAATTTTCTTTTTCCTCTGGATGCGAATGTACCTGGGCCATTTGACATACTTGGATAAGTCCCTCTTGGCACGAACACCCACACCGATTATGTTACTCTTCTTCTTTTTCTCGAAGATGAGTGGGTTGCTTCGAATTCCCTTTTTCCTTTCCTTCTTTATATCCTTCTTCACGGTTTTTTTGTTGCTCAGCGGGCAGGGCGCTGGCGTTTTCTTCGAGGGTTTCTTGGGTTGCTTTTTATCTTTCGCCTTCGAAGGAGAAAGGAAAAGAGGAAGGGCATAATGTGGAACAGAAATACAGCGCACGTATTCGTGAAGAGGCACCCACCCAACAGAATCTGAATATGCCTAAATTCGTTTCACCAAATTAGGCCGCTCAGTTCGTGTCAAGCAACACGCTTTTCTTCTCCTCTTTTTCTTTTTTCTTTTTTTTTTTTTTTTTTTTTTTTTTTGACTCCCCGCAGATAATGCCGCGGCGATTCGCTTCTTAACAATACATATTCGCCTGTATGCTTACCATTGTGTGAGTAAACCTTCACGCTGCTATGGGGAGTGAAAATATTTCGCTCTTCCTCAATTTACAAAACGTAATTATGTAGGTGAGACCAAACTGTATATAGTATACAATGAGCTCCTACAGGCGTGCGACGGCAAATCAACCGATCTCCCTTGTTTTTTTTTTTTTTTTCCTTCTTTTCCCTTTGTTGAGGAAGAACAATTTTATGTTGCGAAAATGGGGCGTATCATTCGCAAGGAGGAAAACGCGTTTTCGTTCCTTACTAGTGATTAAAAAAAAAAAAAAAAAAAAAGTATATAAAAGAAAGAAAAAAAAACTTTTAAAGAGAAAAATAAAAATTAAAAAGCAAAGTGTAACTTAAAACGGAAAAGTAAAAAAAAAAAAAAAAACTCTTTTACAGGAAATAGCCCCACAGCCGAAATGCAAAAAAAAAAAAAAAAAAAAAAATGCGTATTTATATATAGTTATAAAGAGATCGCCTGAACAGGTCAGCTTTTTTTTTTTTTTTTTTTTTTGCCCTCAAATGAAAAGCCGCGTATGAAAATATATGCAGGGATTCCAAAAGTAGGTAAAAAAATAAAACTTTTAATAGTTATAAAACGGGAAAGCGGGAATACATTTAGAAAAGGGGAAAAGAAGAAAAAAAAAAAAAAAAACGCAAACTGAGGGCGAAAGGCATATATATAATTTATATGTCCCCGTTACCCAATCAATTATTTATTGTGCGTAATAACTTTGGTCGCAGGTAGCAATCTTTAACGCGATAAATTAGCCCACAAACGTAAACTTTATAATATGCGGGAAGGGGGGGTAAATTCATGCGTATAAATAAAGTAAATATACATGTACCTCTGATGCGGTATGCGAGCTCGGTGGCTATGATGTTCTTTTTTTTTTTTTTTTTTTTTTCCAAACCTCATAGTAGTGATACAGGCGGTGCAACGGTGCCCCGCGTGGGATGCAGAGTTTTGCAAGCCAAGAAAAGATAGGCGGCAGTAGGTATACTACTATATTATGATTCATCCCCTATAGAATGAACGTAACGCACAGGTAGCCATGTCCATGAAGGCACCCATTGTTAATGTTTCCACCTCTTGAAGAAGGGAAAAAAGCTTAACGTGTGAAAACATATATCACCAAATGGTGGCGGATGTGATTATATATGTTGAAATGCCTTTTGGGTGCAGCGTGCATGGGAGAAGGAATACTTTAAAAGGCTAGCTAAAATTTACATTTGGGAGTTTTTTTTCCTCCCCCCTTTTTTTTTGGAAATATGCACCTTTCGCTTGTGCCCCGTAGGGGGGTGAATCTATAAGCATATATAATAGCGTTGGTATAGGCAGGGAATACATCATCCTGGCAGGATAATTCACAAAGTGGGGGCAGCCATTATATATAGCGTGCTATAAATATATTTCGACCCATATTCTGAGCGTTGGTTTTTATGGCCTATGTCGCCCCCCCCCCCTCCCTGTTGGTATATAAAATATAAGGGACCATGCGCGCCTGAGCGTAGTAAATTTGTTCAGGTTCACAAGTGCGTATCCCCCCGGAGCAGCATATCAACCATATTTATAAGTGGACGTATTTTTCTCACATATACCTTGTGGTTGCCTATCATAGTTGAGAAGGAAAAAAAAAAAAAAAAAAAACTTAACAAAAGAGTTTCCAGTCCATATATGATGTTTTTTTTTTTTTTTTTTTTTTTTTTTGGAGGGGAAGATATAAAAAAAGTTTACACCAATCCCATTTGTGTGGTCTCAATGTATGCCCCCTCAAATGAAAAAAACATAACCCCAAGGTTTGAATGAGTGCATTTCTTCTCCGTATGCTTGTCAAAAAGCACTTCATATGCGAGGAGGGGTAACTAAAGTGCATCGTATTTGCGTGGGTTGGTGCCAAGTCGGATTACGCCACGTATGCATTTATACGTATATACTGTACCCGTGTAACCTTTTTTTTGTTTTAACTGCTGTGACGCATATAATCTGCCCCATGTCAAATGCGCTAAGAAGAAGCCACTTTTTTTATGCGCAAAGTATATATATAAATGATACCTTTTTATATGTATATTTTTTCCCCCCCTCGAGGACGATAGTCGTTCCCCCGCAGCCGTATGCTCTTCCTACGTGGAAAAATATAAATGATCTTTGACCCTGAATCCCTGGTGAGAGGAAAAAATGGTGGTTTAGCAAGCGACGGATACGTGTTCGCGGCGCACCATACATATGGAGATAAATAAAATTTATCCAACTCTACATATGCGCAAGCTTCAACCCAAAGTTCCTTACCTAAAACGTTTTTTTTTTTAAAAAATAAAAAAAAAAATAAAAATAAAAAAAAAGGAACAGTTCGCATATACCTCCGCAGTTGCGTCATTCATTTTCGATCGATCAGTTTTTTTTTTTTTACTTCCCGCGCTAAGTTTTATTTTAAAAAAAAAAAAAAAAAAAAAAACATTTTTCCCTTTTTCACTTATTATTTTTCATTTTTCGTTTTTCGTTTTTCGTTTTCCATTTTTCTGTGAATTTCTGCTTATGCAGTATTTTTTATGAACGATTCCTCTTTTAACTTATTTTCCCGCTTGAGGCAAAAAGCTCTTTTTATATTACGTGTTTTCTTAACTCCTGCGTGGTAACCCATCGTTCACGCAGTTGCTTCACACGTTGTGTTACATCAGAGAAGGAACATAAAAATCCGCGTGAAAAAAAAAAAAAAAAAAGAAAAGCAAAATGGCATATGTTAAAGTTGTTAAGAATAAGGCCTACTTTAAAAGGTACCAAGTGAAGTATAGGAGGCGAAGAGGTACGTTCAGTTTAACGCAAAATTTGTAGAAAAAAAACACCCCCCCCTACGTGTTACTTTTTGTATGCATCCTTATCAGGGGGGGGAGAGGGGTAGTGTATTACCAGCTACCTGTAATGACACCTCGCATACCCATGCCTTAAATAAATGAATACGTTCTTAATAGCCAATGTTATGAGAGATGTTTTATTCGAGGCTAAATTGAAAAAAAACAAAAATGCCACTGATAAAACGAGTTACGCATTTTCCGCAAGTTGCTAACTCACCTGACTTTGGCACATTACCCTAACGGGAGGAAAGCTTTAACTTTTTGTCGAGGGGGGATACCTACCACTGCTCTATCTGTATCTACACATGTATACTTTTCTCTCCCCACAATTATTATTATTATTTTTTTTTTTTACTATACAGAGGGCAAAACGGATTACCGAGCACGAAAGGCCCTGATCCTCCAAGATAAAAACAAGTACAATGCACAGAAGCTGCGATTTGTCGTGAGGAAGACCAATTGCCAAATAATATGCCAAATAGCAAGTGCACACATTGAAGGTGATAAAATTTTGGCGGAGGCAAAATCGAAGGAACTAATCCGTTATGGAATCCCCGTAGGTTTAAAGAACTACGCAGCCGCATACGCCACAGGGTTACTATGTGCAAGGAGATTTTTAAAATCTCTGAATCTCGATACCCAATTTCTTGGTGTGGAGAAACTCACAGACGACATGAATGAAAACAATGATGATAAGGAAGAAGATGAAGAAAGAAAACCAATTAAAGCATTTCTAGATGTTGGTATTACCAGGACCACTACTGGTAACCGCGTCTTTGCCGCTTTAAAGGGAGCGTGTGATGGAGGATTGAATATCCCTCATGGCACCAACAGATTTCCTGGATCCAAGAATGAATTTAATCCAGAACAATTAAGAAAAAATATTCTTGGTATCCACGTGGCTGAATACATGAAGACTCTACAAGAAGAGGACATGGACAAATACAAAGCTCACTTTAATGAATACATCAAAAACAAAATTGATGCAAATAATATCGAGCAGATGTATCTGGATGCCCATGAAAAGATAAGAAAAAATCCAGAAAAATTGCAAAAGAGCAAAGATAAGGTGAAGAAATTCGTAGCGAAGCATGAGAAGCCTAAGAAACTCAACGCCAAGCTGAGAAAGATGCGTGTCAAGGAAAAGGTAAGACTTCATCTACGTGATCGACCTATTATACTTCTCTGCCAGGCCAAGCCTTTCCCCCACCCCCCCCCTACAAGGCATAATATAAACAATCGAAAGGAAAGATTTTTAATGATGAAAACAACAGACCTGATTTGAAACCAATTTGAGAATGTATTTC
Organism: Plasmodium knowlesi strain H; assembly: GCF_000006355.2. NCBI lineage: Eukaryota > Apicomplexa > Aconoidasida > Haemosporida > Plasmodiidae > Plasmodium > Plasmodium knowlesi. Next base: position 1,534,831 of record NC_011914.2, read on the forward strand.
TACTTCTGAAAAAAATCTTTTCTTTTTTTTTTTTTTTTTTTTACGTCAAGCGCCTGGCGGGGGAGCGTCGTGGTACATATGGCGCAATGTCGAATATCTTTCACCCATGTGGTTTGGGTACCATCATGTGGTGCATGGAATTTCGCCCTCATCATCTCCTTTTATTTAACACCCCTTTTTACAGTTGGCCAAGTACGTCGAGAAGTTACAATGAACCTCATGATGAAGTGAAGTAAAAGAACCCCAGTTTTTATTAACCGTGCAGTGTGCACATATACTTATGTGTTACTCCTCAAGGGGGGGAAAAAAAAAAAAAGGGCGCATTAAAAGGAATGGTAAATCAATATGTAGTACATATGCAATGACGCCCATGTGCACGTGGAGAGTAAGCCACTCGCACCAGATGCCTGTTGTGTGTATTATCCTCCCGTGCGTGTCCACATATATTTTTTTTTTTTTTTTTTTTTTTTTTTTTTTTTTGGCGAAATATATTACGAAAGCATATTCCCAGAGGTACATCGCCGAGTAGAAGACCACCCCGAAATAGTTTAGCAAAAAAAAAAAAAAAAAAAAAAAAACTACGATTTAAAATTTAAAATTTAAAATTAAAAAAAAAAAAAAAAAAAAAAAAATCATCAAAAAGGACAAGTGCCTTATTTCTACATGGTTTGGCCACAACCATTTTAAGATGCGACAAGCCGTATCCTATTTGCAGACGACATCCATTTTTTGCAAACCCAATCCCTGCCCCCTACCCCCTGCCCCCCGCCTCCCCCTTTCCAGCGACACTACAACGCAGACGCTTCATTCTATGATGAACAACACTAAAAAATATCTTTGGGTAATTTACGTCTGAAATTCTCTGATGAATATTCCAGACTAGATCTGACGAATGAAGCATCCGCATTTTGTAGTTTCGTTGGAGGGATATGGTGGTCTAGAAGAAGTACCAATATAGTTACGCCCTTTAAAAAGAAAAGAAATATTATGTGTCTTCTCCAATTGGATGAAGCGGAAAAGGTATTTACATGTTCTTGCGATATTTGGCTTTATTCACGTGACATGTCAAATCCTAGCTGCTTCGCCTAAATTGAGGGAAGAAAAAAAAAAAAAAAAAAAAAAAAAAAAAAAAGGGGCCACCCTGTAATGTAAAATCGTATACATTATCAAATTGAAAAGGGGCACAGCAGGCAGGTGTGTAAAGCCCCCTCCAGGTCAAGAGGGGAAGAGGGTTGATATACAAACGGACCAAATCATTCTGTTCAGTTCATTTCACTTCCTGTTATCGGAGCGGTAGTCGAAACGTGTAGAACACTCCGCCCTGCACAGGTATCAATTTATTCGCAACATTATTTCAAACGAACGGGATTCAACTTCCCTGATATGTTTCCCCTTCTGTGTATGATGAGAAAAAAAAAAAAATTTAACTTTCGTTCTTCTGCATTTAACGAAATGATGATGAATTGTACTCTGACACGGAAAGGAGAAGAAGAAGAAAAAAAAAAAAAAAGACGGATAGAGGTAACCATACATGTTATACGTGGAAAGCAACTCCCTCTGATGGCAGAGTAGGGAATACAGCCTTTCCAATTCAGCATTCTGTTTTACATTCCAACATTTGAAAAATCGCTTTAGAGGGTCAGTGCCCCTATTAGTGATACCCATTTTGGCGAAAGTAATGGCGACAAGAAGAAAGAATTGATCTATTCCAACGTACACAACGAGTAGTACACACCTACGTCAAAACAAAGATAACCGCGCATGCGGAAAAAGGCGTATTTGTTTCAACTTGAAAAAATTTTTATGGTTCTCCTTTTTTCTTCCCGTGTTTGCAGAACGAGCGCACGGAAAAAGACAAAAAAAAAAAAAAAAAAAAAAAAAAAAGTGGAACGCCCCCACTGGATTCACCACCAAGCTAAAAAAAATGAAAGTGTTATTTCCAGTTCAGAAAAATAAATATATATATATATATATAGCTAATTTTTTTTTTCTTTTGCATGAACGGTTCAGGTGAAAAGAATATTCCAAATAGCGTTAAAGAAAAAAAAATATATGAACAAAAAATATGAACAAAAAAAAAAAAAAAAAAAAAACTGCATTGGGGGGTACATACCACACTACTTTTGAAGGCAGCTGTTCTCTCACCATGTTACCCGTCCCTGCGCGGTCTCCGTGACGTATACTTCTCTCCCCCTAGGGAGAATATTCTCATCGATAAACTTCCTCCTCGTACTTCTCCAAACACTGCATGTGGGTAACCACTTTGGCTGAAAAGTAAGCGAAACGTTTCTCCGCTATGGGGCCTTTGCACACCTGGCAGATTCTGCGACGAGGGTGAGGGGAAGTGAGCAAAACGAGTTTTAGTAGGAATCGTAATGAGAAAATGTGAATTGCGGTATAAGACTGGCTGCTCAAATGGGAAGGCCATCTCTTCGCCCATACCATATACGGTTTCTTCCTAGGCACACACACATGAACATATACGTGCATGTACATACACACACACATAAACATATACGTGCATGTACATACATACACACACACACGCTAAAGGTGGCTTACAGTTTATCCTTGACGAGGAGTCGCTGTTCCTTCTCCTCAATGAGCTCGTACGACGCACTCAAGTAGTTCGCCTTGATTAAATTGTGGTAGTGGTGAAGGTCCATGTACCGGTTGGTCTTCTTCTTTAACTTTAAGCTGAGAAAGTGAAGCACCTCCGACAGGGACCAATCCCTTGGAATAATTTCAAGAATATATGCGTTTTCAAAGTCGCCATGATAAGCATATTTGTTGAGTATATGGATTACGTATTCCTTGTAGGTTTTCTTGTTTTGCTCATCAAGGTTTGGGTCATTATATTTGTCCAGGCATACCTTCACAAGGAGGAAGAAAAAACCACAGGATTTATTCTTTCCGCTTCGGTACACGTCGAAGTAGTCCAACATGTCTACATCGAAATTCCTATGCTTCCTACTGCCGAATGGTTCCTCTTTTTTTTTTGCTTCGTCTTCTTTCCTCATTTTGCTCCTTTTGTTGGTGTTTTTCCCCTTTTTTTTGGAGGACCTCCTACTTGGAGCACCCCCTCTGTTTTTCCTATTCCAATCCGAACTTCCACCAGAGGGCTTCTTCCCTTTCTGTTTTTTTCGCATCACATCATCATCAACACTAGAGGAAATTTTCCCATCAGAGGAGGTTCTCCCTTCTGAGTCGGTGCTCATACCAGAGCCAGTGCTCACGTCGGTCCATGAATTGGACGACAAATTGTGGTTACTGTCAATATCTTTCACAAAGTTATCATCCCCATCATCGTAATAAACTTCACTTACATGATCATCACTTGAATCTTCCCTTTCTCTCTCCATCAAATTCAACATAAAGACATATTCGCCTTTTTCGCTGGATGTCCCTTCATCCTTCTCGCTATCGAATTGGTTGTTCCTGTGTTTTCCTCCTCTCCTTTGGTTCTCCAGTTTGGCTAGTACTCCCTTTTCCATGCCCAAGTAGACCTGCTTGTGATAGTTCCTCATCATATCACTGATGAATGGGTCATTTAGTTTTTTCTTCTTTGTTGTTTTATCCTGGCTGCCTCTGTTTATGCGGGTCTGCTTATTCTTCTGGTACCTGTCATTATATCCCTCCTGCTCCTCTGCTATCTTCCTCATTTGACCATATAAACCTTGGTAGACCTCCTTCTCATTATGGTATAAACTTGCAAAAAGCTTGTCGTGATCCTCCTTGCTCATCCTCTTAGCGGCGTCCTTGAAGAGGAGGCTGTGGTAGAGACAGTACTTCTCGCATATGCACAGGTTCTCTTGGGTTAGGATGACTAAGCTATCGCTGCAAAGGGGAAATGGAGCAAGTAACGAAATTGTTATGGTGATCATTTGTTAGTGGTCATTGTGGTTGTGGTTTCGCCCTCCTTGTTGGAAAACTTACTAGTGGAGATCCATCCGACCAAAGAGCAGCGCCTGCACAAGTGGGAACTGCCCCTCAGGTACCACCCGAGCCAAGTGGGTGACATCCAAAGGATAGCTAGATCGTAAAAATCGTAAAATCTTTTTTTGCCTGACTTGTTCAGGCATTTCCACATCGTTCAGGTAAAATTCAACTAAACCAGTATTTACCTCTTTATTCATTTTATCATATTTTAAAAAAGTAGTAATATATTTTTGCATGTATTTTTTCTCTTTCATATTTAATTTATCCCTTTCCATTTTTTTGAACATGTTAAGAATCTCTTCTGGTTTTAAAAGAAAGTTTCTGGAAGCAATAAAGTGAAAAAATGCGCTTTCGTTAAATCTTATAAGAAAAGGGAAGGCATTTTCAAACAATTCTTTAATTTCACATTTCTCTACATCCATCATATGTATACTATCGTTCAATACAATAAGGATGTTGTACATTTCTTTTAACAGTGAATGCAAGGCTGTTCCTTTAATTACATTTTTTGTAAATTTCTGTTTCTGGAAAAAGCTTGTCCATTCCTCATCCAGTTGGTCGGTGTTTCTATGCGTGTACAATGGGTGGTCACCCGTTTGTTGGTCTTCCCCCGCGTGGAGCCATCTATTGTAGACGCATAGAAACGTGGCACACATATGGATGGCCTCCTCAAAGCGCTTCATGCGTATGTACATCAGCGCTGTCTCCACGAACTTTGAATGTTTCTTTAAAAATCGAATGCACTCATCCATGTCTATGTGCAAGTTTTGCGTATTCATGAGGAAGTCGGAGAATCCAGGCCATTCATTAATTACCATCAGTTTGATTAGTAAATTGTCTATACATCGGAGTAGGTTTTTCCTTTTCCCAATCTGGGTTGTTGCACCATCGCTTGATTGCATTTCCATGTCACACCCTTGCGCTTGTGCATTCATCTCTGTAACAGTGTGCTCCTCTTCGTACATACCCATCATTCCGCCCTCCTCCAGAACAAATTCCTTTCTTTTCATCACCAAGTATTTAACTAAACAATTGTTCGCTATTTTTAAAAGTTTTTTTTTCTCTTCTTCCTTTTCCTCCGCTGACTCCCTCATAATTCTTTCTGAGAAACTTTCCATCTTCCCCTCATCATTATTCCTCTGTGAGGATAAAGTTCTGTCAATTATTTCTTCCACACTACATAGGTGGGGTACGCAAAATTTGAAAGGTTTACTGATCACCTCCTGTGGTTCATTTTTTGGAGTAGAACATTCCACGTTATCGTGTTCTGCATCACCTCTGTTGGAGAGATACATTTCCCAAAAGGATAACAGGAAAAGAAAATTCACGTCGACCCGTTGAAAGTGCACAAACGCTAGCGCAAAGTTGGCTTTGGAGAAGAGATAATATGCACATGCTTTAGTGTATTCATTGAGAGTGTTGATTCTTTCCACATCATTATCGAAAAGGTAGTTGTCTATGAGTTGGAATCCTTTGTCTATTCTGTTCTGTTGGATACACTTAGGAAGATATTCAAATAACTCCTGACACCTGACCACCTGGATGGAGCTCTTATTGAAGAAGTAGATGTAGTTGTTTTCTGCGCTCGGGTTGCCTCTTTGGTTCGTAAATTTTGTTGAATCCACTGGGGAGGAATTACAAAGGGGACCATCATGTTGGTGATTATGATGATTCCGTTGGTGTACGTTTGTGAGTGTTGCATCCAAGTCCAACTCATAGCGAGCGCGATCATTGGGGTGTTCTCCTGGGGAGTAGTCTCCCTCGAGGTAACCCCCCTCCCCGTCATGCCCCTCCTGATCCAGAAGCACCATGGAACATATGATTGAACTGCATACATCACCATAATTCACAATGGCATCTACGTATTCATCCATGCAGATCGTTTGGACATGCTGTTGATTATTTACATTGTAAAAATTGATTACCCCTTTGGAGTTCAGAGAGCACAGAAAGAAACGAAAGGAGATAAGTTTTCTTACATTATCCACCAAGGTAATTGTGTTTTTCCTAGATGGCATGGTTGTGTCAACATCGTAGAAAACTCCAACGTTCATATCACATACGATAAATATTTCATTCACGTTAATTAGGGTTATGTATTTATATGTCTGTTCATACTCATGGCTATAGAGAGTAATTTTTTCATTTTTTTTTAATCGTAAAAGGTAGTAGCTCTTTTGGACTGTTAGGAAAAGGGAGTCACTCACCCACAGGAAGGATGTTATGAATTCATTGAACGATTGTTCTTTGACAGATTTATATTTTCCATTATCCAAATGGAAAAAAATTATTTTTTTTTTTTTCATGCTATACACCAATAAATCACTTTTATTCTTCTCATTCACTGTGCATATGTTCGCGTCCTTACAAAGAAGAGTTAGACTTTCCACTTGAAAATCCTTGGCATAATAAATTCCATCATTTATTTGGATTATCATTATGGATTCTTTTTCTACCAGGATAATCTTCTCTACCTTCTGATTCTTCTTCACACAATAGTTTTCCTCCAACTGGACCTGCATGTTAGGAATATTCCCTCCTTCACCTGGTTCCCATTTTGGGTTCTTCTCGATACGCCATTTTAATACTCTGCCATCGGTAGTCCCAAAGTACAATTTTCCATTCAGGGTACATGCGTAACTTATGTCTGCGTTCAGCTCCACCGCCACCCGCTCCTCCCGGAAGAGCTCCATCCTGTGAGTGACGCACGGGGTAGTAAGTGATCTATTCGTTCCGTGTGAGCCTCTTCATTTAACATAAGTAAAAAAAGCACATAGCTACATCCTATTGAAAAAATTCACACTAAACGAGGGTGAAATAAAATGTGGTCCAATTAGAAGGGAGGGGAGGGGGGTGGGAGATACATGGAGTAATTCAAAGAAGTAGATAAATTCAACCGGAGGGGGACATGGAAAAATTATTCAATCGCTCGGCTCGACCTTCACTAGGAAAACGACGCACCATTAAATGGTATCTCTCTCCGGATGCATCCTTTTTTTTTTTTTTTTTTTTTTTTTTTTTTAAATAGCCAATGGCCCATTTTACCCAGTGGGATAATTTCAGGGGGGGGAAAAAAAAAAACGATTTTTCCGGTGCAGAAGAAAGTTACACCATAGATGAAAACTGATGACACGTCAACGGGGGAAAGCGAACAACGGGTAGTCATGCATCGAATGGTCAGGCGAGTCATCAATCAGGGGTTACTCGTCCGCGTACCCATCCCTTCACATTTGTTTAATTTTTTCCTTTCCATTTATTTTGCACTTTCTCCCCCGGAAGCCGCGTTATAACTATATTGGGTTCACCTATTTTGGAACCACCACCACGCTCATGGGGATGCCCCCATAGGAAGGATGAATGAGAGGTTGCTCACCCAAAAAAATAGTCAAGCCAAATCTTTGGACGCGTAACAGATGGGATGTAAGGAAGAAAAGGGAGTCTGTTATCACTCCATGTGCTAATGCAGAGATTGTAACAGAATGGGAGAATAACCTTTCTGCAATGTCCTATCGCATTTTTTTTTTTTTTTTTTCCCTTTTCCGTGTACACCTAAATATGTGGTGACGAATAAAATGAGCCATACACATATGTACGTGTTATGCCTTTCCCTCGGGGCAGTATTCGTGGAAGTATTTGAAAAGGATGGCTTTCCCATACAAATGTATAGTGGTCCCTATTGGTGTGAAAGAATATACCCCTCATTCGTTCTAACTTGTTAGGGTACTCCATTAATCATTTTCTATTCACATATCGTACGTAACACACTAGTGGGTATGTTTCGTTTATGCAGTTTGAATTTTTTATTTTTATTTTTTTTTTGGGGGGGGGGCATTAAGGAAGAATTCCTTACCTGCTCTGTTCTCCCTGTAGGTGAAGTGGCAGGACGCGTCACGCAGGCGCTCCTTCACATGGGAGAGTGATTTACCTCCACCAGTAGAGGGTGTAATATAGAACCACAACAAAACGTCTATATATGCATACATTTATCTCCCTATCCACATCCTTACGTGCGCTCCTGTGGCAACATCAAAATGAAATTTCCAGGGTAACCCCTCAAAACATGCGTCCACAATAACGTTCAACAGATTCCCTAAAGCGTTCGTTCACGTGGTACAGAGGAAAAAGAAAAAAAAAAAAAAAAAAAAAACGACATGGCACACCACTACCAAGTTGTATTCCCCCATTTTTCATAATCCATCACCTCCACTTGGTAGGAAGTTTTTTTTTTTTTTTTTTCACCACCCCTGAATGGAGAGAATACGCTTTTTTTTTCTTCTAAATTCCAAATGACCAATTCTGGGAGTGACGGAAAAAAAAAAAAAAAAAAAAAAAAAAGGGTGGCGTGACTTGTCACTTCTCTCATGATGAAGTGTTAAACACATGATGGGGAAAAAGGAAAAAAAAGAAAAATGCGAAAGAAGAAGAAAAAAAAAAAAACATGCGGCTGCACCATGCGTACACACATATTCGTATAATTCATATAATATTTCTTTCTCTTGTATGCCCATCCCCCCCCCTCGGGGCGATGGCGTTTCCACCCTTTTTTTTTTTTTTTTTTTTTTTTTTTTGCGAAATCCGCCAATGCGCGACAAAGATGGTGTGTCACGCGCTCCCACAAACCAAAATGGGTGAAACTCCACCACCACATTTTTACGAAGAAAGGAAGAAAAAAAAAAAAAGTCATAACGATCTATCATAGGCCTCGATAGGCCCGGTTATAAACACATTACCTGTGAAAGGAAGTCCATTCTTTCTTCGGTCCTCCTTTGCCACATCCCCCCCCCCTTGCAATTTCTGTTAAAAAAAAAAAAAAAAAAAAAAATCACGGCAAACAGTTTATATACCGCATGTAATTGTTGAATAAATATGCATGACACGCGCAGTGGCACTCGCCCCCATCCCGTTATCCCGCATGCTCATGAGCCCAACGGTAGGCACCACCATCACCACGTCGAACTCTCGTTCCCAGCCAAAGGAAAATTTTTACTGCTCCATTGTTTCCAAGCCTCCACTCTTGCAAATTTCCCCACTTACCAATTTGCGCCAAGGAAAACTGCACTCGCTTATTATTACGCTCGACAACCCTTGAGGCATGGAAGCGGAATAAAAAAAAAAAAAAAAAAAAAAATCCCTAAAGAAACAAAAAGGGAAACGAAACGGAAACAAAACGGAAACGAAACAAAACGAAAATAAAAGCTCAAAAACCAAAACAACAGAAAAAAGAGGAAAATTAAAAAAACAGAGGCAAAAACGATAAAAAAAAAAATATATCTTTACGGAAATCGTAGCGACTATCGCCACGACCATCACAAACACGCTCTCAGAGTGTACGCTTGCGAAAAACTGTTTCTGCAAAATCATGTAGCGAAAGGTTGGGAATAAGAGCCAACCCTGCAGTAACCAACGTGCACGACACAAATTTGTATGAGGAGGAGGAACGTTGATGCCTGAGCAATCCCAACGACAGTCGTGGACCACGCTCGGCTTCCATCACTCCATTCATCAATCGCTTTTATCGTCTCCTTTATATAACTGCCTTTGTTACTCCTCCATTTTTTTTTTTTTTGCCCTCCTTTGTTCACATCCCTGTGAATGTCCCATCTCGCGTGGAGGCGGAGGAGAGAAATGAAGTAGACTACTCGTCCCACCCTGGAGAAACACACCCTATCGTGTTATTACCATTGTGTAGTTGGGAGTTTGTACATGCATACATTTATATATATATATATATATATATATATATATATTTTTTTTTTTTTTTTTTTTTTTTTTTTTTTTTTGCTCAACTGTGTTAAGGAGTTCTGGTTGACCATCCCCCTATTTAATGCCACCAGAAAAAATGAATTACAGAGGCACCGACACGAAGCAATACAACAAAAGTAAGAATAAGTTACCCCTGTTCTTTTACAAAAATAAATATTCTAGTGCGAAGCAGTGTGCTGGACAAGGGAGCGGCTCTGTGAACCCCCAAGGAAAACAGAATACACAAGGGAGCCACTCCAACCAGGGACACCACCACGTAGGCGACAACGCCTGTGGCATCTTCCACGGAAATACGACGAATAATCCAGCTAACATGAACAATAGTTCCAATATGTATTACAAGAGAAGAAGTAACTTTAATGGAGGGGGCATGGTCCCTTCCAACAGTGCCAACGGATCAGATCCCAAAAACGGTAGCAGCATGGTAAGCTACAATGATGATATATACCACATGGAGAAGGGGAAGTTACTCAGTGGAGGTACCGGAGCGACGACTGGAGGCATGAACACGTATCACATGGATACTGCGCACGGGAACATCAACAATGGGGTGAACAACAGTGGAGCGAACAGTGGAGCGAATAGTGGAGCAAACAGTGGAGCAAACAGTGGGGGGCACACACACTCCGGGAATAGCCACCACGGAAAATTCTACAGCAAGAATACGTACAATGTTCACCCAAAGAAGGAAGCCAGACAAAATTATGAAGGCTACCTAAGCAATATGCACGATGGAACGAACAACAGTAGTAATGCAGAACTCACTCATGGAAACAGAAATTACAAGAACTACAACCACGATAACAATAGAGAGAATTACATTAACGTGGGTGTTCAGAAAAATGTGAATCGATACTACGGTGTAGGAGACGGGGGTTCATGTATGAACATGTCTGGACAGAAGAAGGTAAACTATTTCGATAGCACTGTTGGTGAATATCAGCATGCAACAACGCATGGGACAACACACAGTGGTGTCCATGGCAATGGTGGCAGGGAGGCCGGGGGGCAGGAGACTTACAACGTGAACCATCAGCTGAGGAGAGAACCCCCAAGGGGAAAAAACGGGTTGGAGAACCCATCCACCCTGGGTAACCAAAAGAAAGAACCCATGCTTATTATGATTAACGAAGAGAGAAACAACAACAACGATGGTGTGGGCAAGATGGGAATGAAAGTGGTGAAGGAGCAGAACCAGACGCAGAGGGGCGACGAAGAAGAAGAAGATGATGATGATAACGATGATGAGTATGATGATGATGAAGATGACCACGTTATGGATAATGTTGTTGATGATGTGGGTGATGATGACGAAGCGGATGAGGAGGAGGAGGAGGAGGAGGAAGTAGATCTGTCGTTCCGTAAGGACGCACCTAATGTTGATACCACCAGGGGAAGTAGTAACGACCGAGACGGATACAACAACGCAAAGGAGGTGCAGAGTTTTACGAAGAATAACGCACGAAAGGAAGTAAAAACACCCATCGATGGTAACAATTTGAGCAACCCACATGATGTATCCACAAATGTAGAGACAGCCAACAGAACACAAGTATCCAACCCCAGTAACCATCTCACCGGGGTTAAGAACACAAGTTTGGATCCCACCACGGGAAGTGCCTACAACATCGCCTACATGTTTATTTACCAGTACTACTACGTTCTTCACACGAAGAAGGCGATGATGCACAACTTCTACGCGGAGAACGCCGTTTTGCTGTTAAGCTTTAATCATCAGAAGGGGGTGGTAGGAAAGAAGGAAAGTGGCGCGGAAGCAATTGCATGTGAGGTGGACGCATCAGGGAACGCAGTTGGTAGGAACAGGGGAGGGAGCCTCCAGCAAGGGAACCCCCAAGACGAGCAGAGCGATGCAGACAAATTTTTCAACCTCAGTCAAATCAACGTAGAAGGTAGCGAACGAAGTGGAAATATGATAAAAATGAAAAATAAAAAAATGATATCAGAATATTATGAGCAATTAGGAATAAACGAATGTACAGTCCACATAAACTCCATCGAAGTGATAAACCTGCATGACGAAATTTACCTGTACATACATGGGAAAATAAAAAAAAATAAAAATACGAACCTGTTTTATTACTTTGTGCAGAATATACATTTGCATAAGTACACCGTGTGCCAGTACTACGTGGACGTAGACTTTGTGCATTACTACTACCTTGATGTAGTGGATGAGCAGCTGGAAGATTCGCCTCTTGCTACTAGGGGGGAGAAATCTATCACAAGGAATCGTGTTTTAGATGTAAAGGGAAAAGAAGATGGCACAAAGAGGAAACCTAAAGTTAACAAGATCAATTCTACACTTGGAGGGAAGACAAGCATCCCCAAAGTGGGAGAAGAAATTGTTGCTTGTGCATCCCGTGCCGCCACGCCAAGTAGTAGTCGTCTAAAAGAGGGCCCATACAACAGAACAACCGACGGATTGAAAAAAGGAGCAGTAAAGAAGGCAGATGTAGAACCCGTTTTGATATCTACTGAGACTAGTACCACAAAAGAGAATAAAGCAAAAGCGCCCACCATTAAAGGACAACTGAATGAAGGAAACTACCCTCCTGGACATGCCACGTATGGAAGTATTGCCAAACAACCCGTGCCCACCTTCTCAATGATGAATAAATCTACGGAGAGAAAGAACCACCTTGCAAAGTACTCACAAGCGCATGGCACCAGCACCCCCGGTAACAGATTCCATCCCGGGGACGACAACGACAATGACAATGACAACGACAACGACAACGAGCAGGATGAAGAAGAGGAAGTCGACTATCCAGATGTGGGGTACGAAGATGATATAGAAGAGGACGAAGAAGAAGATGCAGAATTGGATATTGACGAGGACGACGACAAGCACTTGCACCAAGACCTAGAACCGTTTGAAGGAGATATGGAAGAAGCATACGAAGAAGAAGAAATAGAGACGGAAGCAGACGTGGAGATGGCCCAACTGAGAAGAGAAAGCGAACGAGGGGCAAAAAAAGGTATCTACTCTAAGAAGGATGAAGCATCATTGCTTAAAAGAACACAGGGTATAGGCAAGCCTTTAAAGAAGGTTATTGGACATCACGATCCTGAATCAAGCGGAACCAATACCACCATAAAGACAAGCAACAAACTGAATAGCGGAGATGAGGATATCGACCCAAGGAACAGAAATGGAAAAGGTGTAGGAAATATAGCAGGGGAGGGAGGCATCCAAGCCCAGGTAACAAAGGATGTGTCGGCCAGAAAGGAACAGATTGCCTCTCCAGATGGTGGTAAAAAGGAAGGGGTCAAAGAGAAGGCCGATAACACAGGAGCATCTACAACCCCCGCGGCTATGTGTACGGAAAAGAAGAGCATCGAAAAGGACGGGGATGCGAAGGACCATGTTACTTCCAAAGCAGATCCAACAGCTGACGTGAAGAAGGCAAAGAAAAACAAAAGCGATGGAAGCAACAACGCGTGGAAGGTAGACAGTGAGGAGAAAATTCCAAAGATGGAAAGCATCCTTAAGGAAGAGAAAACCCTTAACGAAAATGGAAAAAAAAAAAAAAAAAAGGAAAAGGAAAAGATCAACAAAGTTGACCCCAACAGCTGGGTTTTTAGAGTGATGAAAAATAACACAAGTACCACCCCTGGGGGAAGTGGAACTCCCGCAGGTGGCAGTCAGAAGGTGCAAGAGGGAGCGAAACAAGCACAGGGGCAGAAGCAAGCGGAGGGTGATAAGGCGACCGAGGAAGGTGAAACCGATGTGGACACCCAAGGAGAAGATACGGAAGAAGTGGAAGAAACGGAAGAACAAGAAATCAACGCAAACGACAAGAAAATTATCATTCATAATATACACAAAAACATGGACAAGAAAAAAATTCATGACTGCATTATCGACCGACTCAAAAATTACAACGATGGACATGCCGTACAAGTGGACATATATCAACGATCACCCAAAAAACTCTTCCCAAATTCTTTCAGTTCTCTTAACCACGACAAGGGAAAGGCACCTGAAAACTATTCCTATGCCATCGCTGAGCTCGACTGTCGACAGAGCCAGAAACTCTTATTGGATCTTGGCCTCTACTGCAACGGTATTAAATTAAGCATTGAGCATTTTAAGGAGAAGAGAAAAATGGCTGAGCCTGCTAAGAGGAACAACAGGAAATTCAACGGTTTCGGAGGTGGCGCGCCCGTGGACGCGACCAAAGGGAAGGATGATCGCTACAGGAACTCCTTCTTCCGCGGCTCTTCGGCTACCGTGGCAACGGTGGGGGTGGCCCAGTTCAGGAGCAAGAGGAACAACATTTTCGTCAAGTGAGCCATTAGGGGGGGGGGAGGGAGGAGTTTCCACTCGCATGAGTCGTGTGTCACGTGTCGCCGTTTTTGCGGTGTCACTAACCTCGAACTAACAGATCGATTTCACGTAATAGGTGTATCCCCCTGGAGGCGCATTTTTTATTGTACGCATGTTTTTACCCTCAGCGGGGGGGAGAAGTCGTGAGGTGAAGTAGGAAATATAATCCCTTTTTTTTACCTTCCCCTTTTTGCGCTATACCCCCTACCAAAGTGCAAAAGTTATATTACTACAAAAGAATATATATATATTTTTTTTTTTTCTTTTAAATTAAATATTAACTTTTTTTTCTGATTAATTTTACCAGCCAACTGTGGGACATTTTTTCTCCCCCTGTGATGTTGGAATGGCCATATTCTTCATCAGAAGTATGAAGTTCCTGGGGGGGGAGAGGCATATTTATATCTGTCTATGTGTCCTTGTTGCACGAAGGCACATGCCGCTGGATACAACCACCTTGGCGAAGGAGGCCATTTTCTAAAGTTCTTCAATTGTGAAAGAGTCCAAAATTAATAAAAAAAAAAAAAAAAAGCAGCTAGCCAAAATGAAAGAATTAAACAAATGAGATGTTGAGAAAGTAGGCTGCTTGTAATTAGGACGAAGTGAAGGGAACAAAAAAAAAAAAAAAAAAAAAAAAAAAAAAAAAAAAAAAAAACAGCTAGCCAAAATGAAAGAGTTAAACAAATAGACGACCAAATATGGAAAACCGAATGGAGAACAAAAATGAGTCGTCCCTCACGCGACGCACAATAAGGTAGGGGTACGTGGGGGGTACATGACTGCTAGGAGTGGAAACAAAACAAATGGGGGAATAAGAAAAAAAAAAAAAAAAAAAAAAAAAAAACACACACACACACACAACGCTCCTAAAAGGTGGGCTACTCCACTTGGGGCTTGATCCACGGGTGATTGAGCGCTGCAGGGAAAGAAAGGTGTGATTTTAGTTCATCCGAATTGTCGAATTAGTTACACAGACGGTTGTCTATTTAACTGTCCGGGCCGCCAATTTGCACGCCTCCGATTGACTAACCTTGAAATGCCGTGAGTCTTTTCTTTTCATTTCTCTCCAACAGCTTTTTTAAAAAATCCACAGCCTTAAAATGGGGAAAAAAAAAAAAAAAAAAAAATAATAGAACGCTGTGTGTGCATGTTTTTTTTTATTATTTTATTTTTCGTGGCCCTCTCTCTCTCTCCATGCCAACCTCAACGGAAAGGGAGGAAAATTCTTTGCTCTTCCAGTTTATATTTTTGTTGAGTATTTCGTCCTGCGAATGTTTGAAAAGGAGAGACATGCACATTACATGGAGGGGGGGGTGAAACAATGCTGATATGCGTCTTAACGTCAACGCCTCGTCGTCACTACTTTTTGCCCGTTCGTTTATTTTTCGCTTAACTAGCTGGGCAATCATTTGTTTTCTCTCCCCCTTGGTTACCACAACTTTGGGAGTGTTCTTCCCCTCAAATGGGTATTTTCCAGTCAGCATGAAGAACACCATAACTCCCAGGGCCCAAATGTCCGACGACATCGTGTACTTCTTTCTGTAGGAGGTGTGTGTATATGTTCGTGTGTGAAGGTGGTTTGGCACTGCACGAGGTTATCTCTTTGTGTGCTCTTATTTCTACTAAAAAATTGTGCTATATTCGACTTCATTTATTCGTTCATTTATTATTTATTTATTTATTTATTTATTTATTTATTATTATTTTTTATTTTTTTTTTTTTTTTTTCCTCCTTTCACCTGATCAGTTCAGGCGAAATGTAGTGGGGGGAGCCGCACAGTTCGGTCAGGTATTCGCAGTTCACCTGTGGAAAGGGGGGAGGAAATAAATTTGCAGAGTAAGAGGGGCTTCTCAGGCGCGCATGCTAATAGTAGGGAACGCGCTGTCCACAAGTGCAAATCATCCACTCGTACAACTGGTGGTTTGCCCCTCACCTTCTTGGCCATTCCGAAGTCTATTAACTTGATGCTTTTCGTGTTTTTATTTTTAAAGAGGAAATTCTCTGCCTGCGGGGGGGGAAATGGAAAATCCTCCGTTGGGGTAACTCCTCCGTTGGGGTAACTCCTCCGTTGGGGTAACTCCTCCGTTGGGGTAACTCCTCCGTTGGGGTAACTTCTGCATGTGGGGTGTGTGTGTCCCCTCTGGCTTTACCTTAATGTCCCGGTGAATAATATTCCTGGAATGCAAATACTCCAGTGCACAACAAATCTGAGGTGGAGATGAAGTGGATAGTAAGTCAGAGAGAATTTTTTCAAAGAAAAAAAAAAAAAAAAAAAAAAAAAAAAAAAAAAAAAGCCTCACACTGGCAACTCAATTAACAAAGACCCACCTGACGTACAATCTGGATGGACTCACTCTCCAGTAGACACTTATTTTTAATCACTGTATAAAACAACTCGCCGCCCTCACACTTCTCCAAAATAATGTAGAACTTGTGCTTGTCCTCAAAGAAATCCTTGAACTTGATAATGTTTTCGTGGCTCATTACGGAGAGATATTTTATTTCATTTTTTACCATTTTTTCAAAATTTAAATTTTTTGTGTGTTTTCTTTTTTTTTTGATAATCTTCACGGCATACACTTCCTTCGTCTGTCTGTTGATGCATTCTCGCACGACTCTGTGGAGGTGTAATTTCAGAGCGCATGGGGGGTTGCCACTCAAGGGGAAACAAGTAACCACTCAAATGCAAACGAGTAACCACTCAAGGGGAAACAGGTAACCACTCAAGTGGAAACAGGTAACCATTCACATACAAACGAGTAACCACTCAAGGGGAAACTGGTAACCACTCAAATGCAAACCAGTAACAACTCATAGATAGACGCATGTAAACTCTCACCCGAAGGATCCGCAGCCCAACACCTTCCCAAATTTGTACTCGCTCTTCTTCTTCTTTTCTACATTACTGTAATGCCCAATTAGTTTATTTATTGCATTCCCCATTTTCCTTCATGCCCCAAGCGAGTGCTAGCTTTAACACAGGAAGGACCAAAAGGGGAGGGCAACAAAGTGGAGGGATGTGGAAAACAAAACAACCAATGACATGCGTGTAAGTTTGTATACACTGTGAAAATCATTTTGTAAAAATAGAATTGCGTTTCTGTCCATTGCAGCAAAACTTCTCCTTGTCCTCAATACGAATTCGAATGTGTCGACGTTATGGAAAACTGAAAAAAAAAAAAAAAATTCACTATCCTTGCGAACACATGGTTGGCATGGAGGCCACTTTGCCGATTCGTTCTTGGCCAGCGCAGCAGTGCGCCTAAAAAAAGGAAGGTGGAAAAATCGAGCGGAAAAAAAAAAAAAAAAAAAAAAAAAAAACGCCTCTCGGCGAATCCACAGTCTGCGAAATTGCTCCGTGCAAACTTTGTCACATAGGGCTCGCCGGAAAAAGACGCATATACACAACAAAGGACACACAAGGGGGGGGGGGCGATAGCAAATAACTTTTTCGTAAAAAAAAAAAAAATTAACTTGTGGACAAACAGACAAAGGAGTGACACCTACACGCATGCGTAGACGAGCATGTTCACGCGCATATAAGTGTAGTTTTTGCGTACGTAGGCTTTCTACTCTCTTACACTTTTTTTTTTATATCACATTCGAAAAAAAAAAAAAAAAAAAAAAAAAAAAAAAAAAAAAAAAAAAATAACTCAAGATAGCTGCGCTTCGATGACGTGGGATACCATTGGGATGGCATTCAAAGACGTAACAAAACGAGCATAGTTCTCTTTTCCGTTCCGACTGATAGTTGTTTTTTTTTTTTTTTTTTTTTTTTTTTTTTTTTTTTTTTTCTTCCTTTGTTCACATGCCTATCGTATAGCCACTGTGCCCTTCCCCCTTATTTGTATTGCATGCGCGTTTGGCTACGTACACTCGTGGTATGTCCTTATCGCCGCAAAGTTCCTGTGCTAACAGGGGGGGGGCCTGAACAAATTCACCCATGTCAAGCTAAACTGAGTTCTTTGCCGTCACACAGGTACGCATAGATACGCATAGATACGCATAGATACGCATAGATACGCATAGATACGCATAGGTACGCATAGATACGCATAGGTACGCATGTACGTATGTACGTATGGGCGCTACTCAGGCGGGAGTGTCGTTCTACATCGCAGAACAACGCTGGAAAAGGGAAAAGGGAAAAGGAGAAAGTAAGGAACCTTCCTCTAACGGAGTGGCATGTAGAACAGAGGACGACATGTAGGAAGTAAAATGGGAGAAGAGAGCAAACTTATGAAATGGCATAGAGAAAAAAAAAATGGCACAGAAAAGGATAACATACAAAATGCGAAGTGGTTAAAATAAATTACAGGAAAACTTGCGGGGGAAATGCACCGCCTGCGCCAGGATCCCTTTGTTTATACATTCACCGTTGCAGATCCCAGGGGAAAAGTAACCTTTACCGTCGCATGCCGGAACAAAAAAAAAAAAAAAAAAAAAAGTGTCGATGATATATATAAATATATGTAGATGAATGCTCGCAGATTACAACGAAGGAACAACTATACCCTCTTGAAAAAAAAAAAAAAAAAAAAAAAAAAAAAAAAAAACTGAATTAGTGGTGATCCAAAAAGGGGTCCAGTGATGTACCCCTAGAATAGCTTAATTTGTAATACACCTCTCCCCATGAAACCACGCAAACCATTCCGTTGTGTAACGCAGGTGGTATTGTCAAGTGTAGAACCTTCACTTTTCATACAAGGAAGGTCCAATTTGACATGGAAGAATGGAGAAAGCGTGCTATTCCTATTTCGCCAAACATAAGTTCCAACCCTATTCCACATATCTCCCCATTCATTAGGCAACCGTTAGGAAAACAAAACGAGAGAATTACTGTGAACGCCCCGTAAGGGGGGAGAGTGTTCCGTTCCGTTCAATTCACACAAACACATATGTACATTCTGATACATATATTTATGTATATATTGGGGAAGGGTCCACGATGACCCCACCGAAAAAATGTACTAGGATGGAACAGACAAAAAAAGGGAGTTAACCAAACGATACAAAGTGGAAGGAAATGAATCTCCAGCCGGAAACACAGAAGGGGAAATGATCCTTCCAATTCTTCTCCCTACATTATCTCCCTCCCCAATGCTTTGCTCATAAGTGCTAAGGCAGTTGTAAATGGAAGGTTGACGCATTGGTAGAAACATATAGACTCAAGCATGAAGGGGCCAAAAGGGGCGATTAGTTGAGTCTTACTTATTCACCCCTTGCTTTTTCATCATTTAGAAGTAGCTAAATACCAGTGGCAATTTTTCACCAATTCTTCCCCATCCATTTGAGTCGTTACACCATTTTCAAATATCAACCGTTCTACTCCCCCACCCCCCAACTTTGTTGGAAAACCCTCTTCTCGATTGAGGCTCGTGGGAACGACTACCCAAGGGTATCAATTAACCATATGCGGTACGGCGACAATCCGATAAAGGATTCACCAGTTGTCCATTTTGTTCGCCCAAGAAAAAAAGTTAAAGGGGTAGATCCGCATATGGCTACCACGAAAGTAGAAAGACGATAGAAAAGTTCTTTTTTTTAAAATTAAAAAAAAAAAAAAAAAAAAAAAAAATCATGATATGTTTATGTTTCCCCCTTCTCTTCTTTATGTGAATGTTCTTCGAGGGGAAAAAATAAAAATGTAATGAATTTTTTTTTTTTTTTTTTTTTTTCTGCCTAACTGTGCTGAACTAATAGAGGGCATACAGTGCGTGTGGGATTTCTCTTCTTTGCGTTTCTGTTTCAACTTGAATACATCCTTGATTTGCATGTGGAGTGCACCCCGATGCCATTCTACACACATGCGTGCAATGCTACATCGGTGTGAACTTCACCAAGGGGATGGAGGTTGTTGTGGTTGTGGTGATTCCCTTGTTGTTGAGGATCGGCAGGTTAGTCGTTTAGCTCCTTCATCCATTTAGAACAACCTACTTCCTGCCTTCCATGGTTTGGCACAGAGTGCGAGAAATACATGCAGTCACTTCCATCCCAGGATGGAAAGACAGAAATGGCACACAGGTTTATTTATTTATTTTTTTCCTGTGGAGGGAATGAGTCCAATCATAGGGTTTGCACTAACCCGCACGGAAAATAGGGGATACTTCCCTTTTGCCATGAGGACCTAATCATGTCGCTCCCTAATTCATGGATTAAATGTGGATACACTAACGTAGTAGTTATGTTTTCTCTCCTCATGGAGATTAAAAATTTTTCGCACCTTTCACGATTGATGGAGAAAACATGGTTACGCACCTACTCGTTGAAAGAGAATAAAAGAATGAGAACGCACTCCGCATGTGTGTATGCAAGGCGAGTTAGTTACCATTCCACCTGTATGCTTGTGGTTTACTTTTCTCTTGCCCAAAGGGGATAGTACCGTAGAACAAGTGCAAACAACACTGTGGCAGAGACACCCATCAGTTGGGTACCAAAGATGGAGGAAAGCTTGTTCATAAATCTGGATGGGAATAAAAACCTTTTGGACTTTATCAAAAAATACGAAGAAAGGTTAAAGCGAGAAAACAGCACCAACGTGGTTTTCTCGGGGAATTGTCAAGAGGAGATACACCAATTAGAGAACGGTGGGAATGAACAAAATGGATCCACACAACCAATTGAGCAGAACAGACAAAACGAGGTAAAACCAAGGGGTGGAAAAAAGAATTCCTTCATCTCCGAAAGTGACAAATTGCACCTGTTACAATGCCTCGGCAGAGCTAGTTTCTCCAAAGAAGGAACATTGCATGATTCTATAAAAAAAGAAAATATCTTTCGGTACCATTCATTCTGTATAAATGGGGGGGAGAAGGTCACGATGCAAAGGGGAGAGAAAATTGCTCTCCAAGGGAGAAGCCATGTCTCTTCGCAAAAACTAAGTGCAGCGAGGGGGAACCACAGGATGGCCAGGCAGTGGCTCAGATCTCAACAGAGGATCACCAAGTTGGTGTCCAAAAAAATATCACCGGAGGGGCCAAAGGGAGAGCTATCGGAAGAGTTGAAGGAAATGCCCAAGGAGGAAGATCCTTTGAAAGTGAAGAAATCAGGCGAGGATAGCTTGAAGAAACTCGGCCCATTGATCCCCCTCAGGACAAAAGACACACCAAGGCAACACGGTGGATGCTTACATGTTCATAAAAAGGAGCTAGACACCCAAAGGTTGGCCGGAAGTAACGAAAAAATAAGAAAACACAAAAAAAATATTCTCCATACTCTTCAAAACAATAATTCCTCCCGCTCAGTACAAATCTCAAAAGGGAAAAAAAAAAAACAAGAAGATTATTTTAAAAATAATTCCGCAATAGATTTAGTACCTTCTGCTGTACATGGAAAGAAGAGCTCTTGTAATTTGTTCCGCCGAGGGGGAAATCCTTCAATGACTAAAACTGTGCATTCAACGGAATGGATGAAGAAGACAACAGACCGGACAACAGACAGGACAACGGAGAGGACGACGGATCGGACGAGAGAGGGATTTCCTCGGGGCGCAGGGTTTAAACTCCAAAGGGGTCGTGCTCTTGTTGGGAGACCAAACTTGGTTGGCGCCCACCGCATCAACTGTAGTACTGGTAACATCGGAAGGGGACCACATCGGAGTAGGAAAGAGAAATGGGAAAAACCATGTGAAGAGGAAAAGAAAGAGCATCTGTCACCTGATGAACAGAATAGGCACGCAAGTACCTCACACGTCGAGATTGATCATTCTTTGGAAAACTCTCTTATCCTGACGGTATCATCGTCGTCAACTTCTCCATCGTTATCATCATCATCCTCCTCCTCCTCTTCATCTTTTTCATCTTCTTCCTCCTCGTACAATGTGATTTATTCTGTCTCATCGTACGACAGGGAGGAAAGGAGAAAAATCTCCAGGGCTGTGATATCTGGAGAAGATGACCACAGGGGTGGAGACACGGAGGAGACGACACATCATTGTACAGGTGTGCACGGAGAAGTGGTAAAGGTGAAAAAAAAAATTTCTCGTTTTATCCCTCCTGAAATGGATACGCCGAAGGAGGAAGAGTTAAGGAGTGATAAGGGAGAGGGGAGCCCCGTTAATGCGAACATATCCATTGCAGAAAAATACATTGCAGAAAAATACGTTGCAGAAAAATACGTTGCAGAAAAATACGTTGCAGAAAAATACGTTGCAGACAAATACGTTGGGAGGGAGAACGATGAGGGAGATGACCACGTTGATGTTGAGGATGACGGAACCAAGGAGGCCAAGACGGTTCGAAGGAAAAACGGAAAAAAAAAATCCAAAAGAAAGAGCGAAAAAAAGAGCATCGCAATCCATGGAAAGACAGAACCTGTTGATCTCCTCGACCAAATCGACCCGGTGGATGAAATGTGCCACATCGTTCGGTACAAAAAGGCCATCTCAAAACTGAAGAAGAAAATTTTAAACGGAGTAAAAAGAATTAGAGAGATTCATACAGTCAGGAGAACAACAGGAACAAATGCAGGGGAACATCCCGGAAGAGAGTTCGTGCAGTTTATTAGGAGGGCCAAGAGGGCGTTGGAGGATCGGAAGGCAGAGTCAACCATTGGAAAGACGCCTGCTTCAGGAAGACGAGATAAGCCAAAGGGAAGAGACGAATCTGAATCTTACTCACGCGAAGACACATGCGAACTATTCCTGCAAAGAAACAAAAACGAAGCGATGATTAAAAAATACCTAGAGAGGAAGATGCAGCTGATCAACCATATCAAAAAATATATTTTGATTTACCAGAGGAAATACGAGAAAGAGTGTCTACATAAAAGGAGAAGAGACAAGGGGGAAGGAAAAGACAGTGTAGGAATTTTGTTGAAGGGGGAAGAGAATAATCACGGTGTGGTTAAAAAGGAGGTGGATTCAGAGGAAAAGAAGAAAGACCAAAGGAAAGACCAACATGAGGTGGGTATGAAGGAAGGGAATTGTTCTCCCATTGTTAGTCTACAGCAGGGGGAAGAACTCCAAATGGTTGTCACTCCTCTGTTAAGCGAACCTGTGCGGAGGAGTTCGCACGGGTGCTACTTCCAGAAGACAGACTCAGCGCCAAAGGAGCCATTCATAGAATCCCATGATGGAAATGAATCCTTCCTCTCCACACAGGAGGAGGTAAACGAAAATGCAAAAAATGAAAAAATAAGAAAATTAAAAAAAAAAGAAATAAACCTTAAAGATGATAACGATATCGTCAAAGAGAGATTTTTACCTAATCAAACGATTGAATGTAAATTGTTTCATCCTGGAGAATTTTCTTCTCAACGAGTGAAGGAGTTCCTCAAGGAAAAGGATATCAAAACGAAGGAATTTGAGATGACAAATGGATGGAGTTCCATCGTAAGGAGTTCCCTTTTCCTCTCCCATTGTGATACCCTAAATAAAACAAAGCGCAAAATTAATGCAATGAAAAGCGGAAAAATGTTTCTATGTTCCAGTGAGAACAAGACACCCCGTTCAGTTCGACTCAAAAAAGATGGAGAGATGAAAATTGCACCGAACGTTAGGTTGGATCTTCTGGACAACTGCGCGGCGATTTTTTCCTTTTTGAGGAACCAACTTAGGAGGGTAAATTTGGCACTCACAGGTGGACGCTTCATCGGGGAGAACAATTCCACCTCGACCACCTCCTCAACGAAATTTCCTACAACAAAAAGGGTAGAGAATAAACGGAACTATCTGCGCATTTTACGAAGAAAAGTAAAGAGACATCTAGAGGAACTACGAAGAATGAAGATTGTAGCATTCATCCTTTCGGTTCTCCCTGATAGAAGCAATTCCTCCTGCACACGAACCTGCAGTGTGAAGAGAGTAGAGACACCGAATATATCCGCAATGCGCGTAGGAAGATCGCACATGTCTGGGAATCATGGTAAGTTACATCACACCCCTGGGTCATTGTGTTGCCACCCATTTGTGCAGTTCTGTCTATACCACCCGTTGGCGATTTCCCCTTCACTTTGCATTGCGCTGTATTGTGTGTGTGTGTGTGTGTTTTTTTTTTTTTTTTTTTTTTTTTTTTTTTTTTTTTTTTCCATTCAGTTCCTTCCATTATCTCCCCTCCTTCTGTAGGAAAACTCCTAAACTGGATTGCACCACTTCCTGCGGTACGCCCAGTCAGGTGTAGAGTCTCCACAAACGTTTTCAGAAGACGCAGAAAAGAGAAAATTGAGGATACCTCATGAGCGGCACATTTGATTCATCTCATCCGTCGAGGGAATGCAAAAGAGAAATAATTTTCCCCCCTCCTTGGAAAATTGTGTACACATCAACAGGTAGTACGCCACCTCAGTGTCACACCCTAACTCCAAAAGATGGAATGCTTTTTTCTCCTCACTACGGATAAATTTTTCCAACAGAAGGGCAAGTGAATGCACCAGTTCGGCAGTAGGGAGGATAACCCCATCCCACCACTCCCCCCCCCAAAAAAAAAAAAAAAAAAAAAAAAAAAAATGAATGAATGAATGAATGAATGAATGAATGAATGAATTTTTTTCTCCTTTCAACTTCCGCCTCGTCCCACCCGTGTACCCCCGCTAGGACGGTGGTAGGACTCCCTCTCCACTTTCATACCACCCGCAATGAAAATAATTCACCATGCGAATGAAATAAACACAGAGGACATCCAACCAATCCTGCGACAATATCTTCTCACCAAATGGAATGTGAACCATGTGAATTAACTTCTTCATCACGGAAAATATTAAAAGCACAACTAGGCAGACACAGTACATGAGACACAGAAGGATTGATCTGTCCAATAGGTACGTATCAACAACGACAAGTAGAATGACTAACAAGGAGAGTACTACCATCCATATTTTGTGCTCTCCTATCCATTCGTAAAACAGCTTCCTGTTCCACCATTTATTCAGGTAAGTTTTTTCCTCCCTTGGTGTACTCTCTGTGGAAGTGCTGTCCCTCATAATCCAGCAACATGTTCCTACTTTCCTTCGCCACCCTACTAGGAAGAATTTCTTTCTTCCGTCCTTGACATCATAAGGATAATCCTTTGTTGTAAGATTCCTTCCGGGATGAATATATTCATTATCTCTGGTACCTCTACCATGAGTGAACTCTCCCTTGCCATTGGGATGCCAGAACCGTTTCTTCACTCTCCAAGGGATCATCCCTTCGGTCTTTCCAACGTTCAATAATTCTGTCCACCCCCTTTGGTTAATAACACCCCTCCTCGTTGCCCATCCCACCTCTCTTCCTTTTTTCTTCGTCCCCAAAGGGGGTTCCCATATCATGGGAGAAACCCTTCTCCTAGGGTTGTTGCTCTGTTGGGGAGAACATTGACTTGTTCTACATTCACTCTGTTTGGATATTCTTCCACTTTGGATGGTCGACCATTCCATACGTTCATTTAGCGAACGCCCCGTCAGTTGGTCTTCCCTTAGCGTACCACCCACAGGGAGGTAAATGACATGTATCCTTGTATCCACGTAAAAATTTGTGAATCCTGTGTAAGGGAAGTGCACATCATATGTGTTGGTGAAAAGGAATGTAGAGAACACTGCACTGATTGGGGATAGGATATGATGAAGAATGGACACAAGGCCTTCCCATCACACAACTTTTTTTTTTTTTTTTTTTTTTTTTTTTTTTTTTACTTTCATGCCTTGGGTAAATCTCCTTCAAGGGGGAACCTTTACCGAGAGTACATTCATCTCCTCCTTCAAGTTGTGAAGCCTTCCTGTTCGTGTGAGTCCTTGCCTCCTGGTCCATTCTGTTCCATGTGAATATTCCTCTCCTCTCCGTATGAAGGGTGGATAACCCATGGTGGGTCACCCCCCTCATGTAGACACCAATTTCGGAAAAAGCTCCAAAAAAGTAGTTCAATCCATTTGATGTATCATCTTGTGTGATGGTTCGATCAGTGTGACAGTTTTCGTCGTCCAGAAGATAATCTCCGCGGAAGTAATCATCGCAATGGAACACATCAAAAGATAGTTCACCAACTTGGTTTTCACTTTTCCCTTCTACAGACAAAGCTACAACACTGGAGTCGTCCCCCTCTGCACACATATCATCATGGTGCATTACGATCAGATCTTTTTCTCCTCTAAAGAAATGCCAAGAGAAGGAGGAGATGATAACTTCTACACTCTGTGTGTTAACCTCCTGGTGCGAAATGAGGTGACTCAGAATGCGACTTGTTGTGGAGGAAAATCGATCCAGACATTTCTTGATAAAACAGATACCACGACAAATCAAGTTGACATTCGGAACTCCCATTTCGTCTACCAATTCATCATATAAAGTAAAGCGTGAAAATATATCTGCAAAATCATGAAGGAGTTGCATATGGACAACAGGTGCATTACCACTCAAATGCGTTCCACCCATTTGGCTACATAACTTTTCAATTATTATTGTTCTCCACAGGGGGGTGATCACTCCTTTGGGTAAGCACCCCCTCTTAATTTTTTTTTCAAACTGAGTAACCCCACCAAAATAGAACCTATTCAACATGGTCGACCTACCTCCCCCATGTGACATGAGTAGCGGGAGAGAGTGTGCCATGTAAATGGGCTCTACATGAACGAGTACCATCCTTCTGCACGGATGATGCATATCCAGAACCAATGCTGAAGCATCCCTTCGATCACTGGGTATTCCTTTTTTCAAGTTTTTTCCGTTGCTTGTTTCATTTGCCCCTTGCGCACTTCCCCCCACATCAGTCATTTCTTCCGAAGAGAGAAGATTAACCATTCCCAACTGTATCTGCTCCATTGTCTGCACGGATTTACTTACCATATGATATGTTGATTTTTTCTTTTCGTTTTCTTTTTCTGGTTCAGAATAAGGAAGCTTAATTAATTTATCCACGGAACGTTTATCGACTGTAGAAATGTCTACCATGTGGTTCAGAGTTTGCTCTTTCTCACTAGTGTTGTTCTCCGACACGCTTGTTGTTCCACCCGGAAGAGGATATTCAGTCGTGTCACTCTGAAGGGTGCACTGAATCCCACTGGACGTGTCTCGTGTTTCCTTCGGTACCAACTTTGTTATCCTTGCGATGGTAGACATTTCGCGGGAGAGTTTCGCCTGATGTACCTTCCCCTGAGTGATCCTCCCCCTGGTTTCCTTCACTTTCTCTCCCTGTGTACTTCCAGCGAAGTAGGCGTCTTTCCGTCTGACCACAAGTTCCAGTTCCTCTTTCCTTTTCGCAAGGAGAACTTTATCCGCCTCCAACAAATGAATCTTCATCCTTAATTTATGCACAACGTACTCGTATTTTTTCAGTTTATCCTTTTCCCTCCTGATATCTTCATAAGAAGCTTTAAGTTTCCCATATTCTTCTGTACACTCTTCATTCATTTTTATTCTTTGCAAATATGTTTTCACTTTTTTTTCCAATTCTTTTTTTACCTCTCTGCTTCTTTTCTTATAATCCTCAAACTGATTCCTCACATGACACATGGTGTGGAAAATTTGTTTCGTTCTGAGGAGAGACAATCCCAGATGTGTATATGTTAAATAAAGAAAGGATGTAATTAAGTGGAGAGTTTTTCCCATCACTAGGTCATCCTTCATTTGGCTAACCTTTTCCATATGCTTATAAACTTTTTCACACACTCTTTTGACATTTTCTTCTGCCAATGCTTGTTCGATATCATCCAAACTGTATTCATGCCTGTTCTCCTCGTTCAGGGTGAATAGCATAGACTTTATATCTTTCCCATGGTAATAACTCCTATTGTAGTTATTGTGAATTTTTCGGGATGATCTATTATTTCTATGTGGACCAAAATTATTTCTCCCTTTTGAGTACCCACTGAATTGGAAGTTTCTCTCCTCGTTATTGCTCTCTTCACTGGTACAGATAGAATTCGACGAAGGATCCTCCCCTCCCTGGTGTCCTTTCCAGGATATGTTTTTATAGAGGGAAGGATATTTTCGGATGGACCTGTTCAGATATTTCACTTTTCCTACATTTCTCCTCTTCTCAGAGTATGTATTTGGTGCGCCCTCCTCGTACTCTGTGGTGGGTCCCGTGCGGCTATCGCGAAATGTGTTGCATTGTCCATGCGCAACTCCGTCGGATTTCCTACCACCACTACCATCACTACTGATTTCGACACTGTGCTGTGCGTTTCCTCCGTATGAGATATCCCCCCCTCCTCCCTCCTCCCTTATTCGAGCAAATAAAAAAACTACCAAACAAATGAACTCCTTAACTACGGGGTGCAGATTAATACAGCTCTCTTGTGCCTCCTTCTTCACTTCTTCTCCAATGGAGACACAGTTCCGTAAATTGACATTTTCCTGAAAGAAGTTCGCTTCTTTTATGGGTGTCTCTCCTAGGCGGTCTCGACGTTCGGCTCTTTGGTTGCCATTGTGATTAGGTGTGTGACTAGCCGTGTGACTAGCGGTCTGACTAGCGGTCTGACTAGCGGTCTGACTAGCGGTGAAATTATCTGACGCATCCGATCCATCACTCGGGTGGCCATCACTCTCTTCGTCACCCCCACCGTAACCTTCCCCATCCACGGGCAGACCCAACTGACACCTCACCACGCGTGCACTTCCCAAATCGGAAATGAAGTCATCGCTGCTGTCTTGCCTTTGCTCCAGTTCGTCCTTCGGTTCGTCATCCTCATCATCTTCGCCATCTTCTACACCATGCGTATGCCCACTTTGAATTGTATCTATGCCTAGCTGTGTTATGTATAAAGGAAAAAACTCTTTAGTGTGATCATTTCACGCATGCAGTGGATAGAGGGGGAGTAAAACCCGTTGTTAATTTTCTCCGATGAATGTTTGCCTTTTTTTTTTTTTTTTTTTTTTTTGTCTTCCCCCTTACATCTATCAATCTTTGAACATTCCAGGGGCTTCCCCCGAGCTTGGCCTCAATGTTTTGTATAATGGACTTGTCGGCAATCCCTTTGCGAAAAGAAAGGCATACAGATTTTTTTTTTTTTTTTTTTATCTGTGCAATGACTACAAGTTCATGTGTGGTCAAGTAAGTATAGAGAGGTAAAGAACCCACATCTATTCTGTGCGCGCGGATAGACGAGCACATTCGGCCAACCTGCGCTCAACAGATCCTTCGCGTCAACAGATTCGGACCCTTTCTTGGGAAAGAGAAAGGCGGGGATGAGGATGAGTCGGTCGATGTTGGCGAAGTTCATGTGCACAAGTTGGGAGATCATCTCCACGTATCAAACGCACATCAATGGCACCATTACGACGGTTGGTAGAGTTGCCATTTATGCATCCTACACATGGTGTCTTTTTTTCTTTCTTTTTTTTTTTTTTTTTTTTTTTCATTACTGCCAAGTTCGTTAGGAATAACTTCAGCTCGTCCACCACTTCAGGCATATTTTGCAAGTTGGTTCATTTGAGTTTTCTATTTTTTTTTTTTTTTTTGCACACATTAGTTGATACGTAAGTTTCTTAAGGGAGGGAAATAAATTCCATCGAGGGGGAAGACGTCGAATAGGACATTCCTCCTTTTTTAAAATAAAAATGCAATGATATGGGGGACAAAATCATATGCCACAAATTATTATAAGTAACGTTTAACAGAAAAAAAAAAAAGGAAAACAAAAAAAACAAAAAATTTGCTACTGCGCAGTTTGCACTGCTTGGTTCGCTTCCTTCATGTAGGTACACGTGATTATGGGCCGGAAGTAAATTCGTTTTTCCTTCCTGCGGAGCTACGTAGAAGAGGAAGTGGCCCTGGAGGACTATCCCCCCCAAATGACAACTGAAGCAGAAAAACGAACTTCCCTTCCTCGTCATATGTAGTACACTGGCTTGAAGGAGTTTAAAAAATCGACATAGTCTATCTTGTCATCTGTCTCCACGGTGTAGGACAGTAGGTCGATCTGCTCGTCCGTGAGCGGCTTTTTCCTTAAGAAAAAAAAAAAAAAAAAAATATATATATATATATATATATATATACACATATAAATGTATACATATAAATGTATACGTATACATATACATATATATGTATATATGTATGCATTTGCGGAGGATCCCCCCGGCAGTGGCGATGGCAACTGCGCCTGCTTCCATCTTTAGTTACTTTTCATGCTTCTGCTCCTGCAGGATTTTGTTCAGCTCCATCAAAATATAGCGGAAGTGTATGCTCGTTATTTTCCCCTGCATGGTGTCCTCCAGGTACTTCATGCATTTCTTCAGGGCCACTTTGTTCTCGTAAATCACAGTGCATATGTGGCACCAGATCTGCGAAGGGGACGATGACGGGGGGAAAGCAGTGAAGGAGGAAGTAGTGTTACAGTGATATCACTGCTAATCGTGTCATCGGTGACCGCCCCGCTTACCTCGTCCACGTAGGAATACTTGCTCTTGTTCACAACGTAAAAGGCCTGCAGAAATTCCAGGAAGTTTATCTTGGACGACTTTGTTATGTCTATGGATTTGGCTAGCTGCAAAAAAAAAAAATAAATAAAATAAAATAAAAAATAGCTAATATTGTGTGCAAATGTGGGAAAAACTTGCCTGACCACCTGAACAGGCAAGGTAAAATTTAAAAAAGAAAAAAAATAGCTATAGAACAAAAAATGAGAATATAAACGAACAAATGCCAGAGCAACCGTGGTAGAGACCAAAGTGGACAGTCCAGCAGGTCCCTACCTCCATCAGAATTTCATCGTCCACGTCGAACTCCACCTCCTTGCTGATCTTGTTCATGTCAAAATTTTTGATCGCCCGCACGAAGTCGTCGTAATCCAGGTAGCCTACGAAGGGGTCAGCGGCGTTGTAAAGATAGGCACCAGTGTGTGAAAATATTCCGGCGAGGCACACGACATCGAAGTCGCTGCAATTCAGCCCTGTATCCATCATCC
The DNA here is from genome assembly GCF_000006355.2 of Plasmodium knowlesi strain H. Taxonomy (NCBI): domain Eukaryota; phylum Apicomplexa; class Aconoidasida; order Haemosporida; family Plasmodiidae; genus Plasmodium; species Plasmodium knowlesi. Next base: position 1,565,703 of record NC_011914.2, read on the forward strand.
TATCCAATGTTGTATCCCTCCCCCCCGTCGGACTCACCATTCCCAAAGTGGTCATAATTCTTAAACTTCTGAAAGAGAGCAACAGACTTGATCACGCTGGATCTCTTCCTCCTCTCCGATCCACCCCTCTCATTATTTTCCTCGTAAAATCTGTAGTGGAAGTTAGCTGTGTCTGCACTGTCGGCCAGAATATGCTTCCCTATTGTCTCAATTAGCTTTCGAATTTTATCGTTATTTATGTACTCCTTGTTTATTGCGAGTCGATAACACACTCTCATTTTCCCGATGAACTCCGCCACATCTATTTTATCATTTTCCTGCGCTCTGTCCCGGTTGCACAGAGAGTTGCTGTTGATCAAACGCACCAGGATACGGATTTGTTCGTTCGACAAATCTGTAGGGGAGAATGTGTAGCGGAAAGGACAAAAGGGCAAGAAGAAATTTATGCAAAGGATTCTGTGACTACAAAACGTGGACTACAGAACTAAGTGCGGATAAACCGGTTCCGCTGAATCGGATCCGTATATATATATATGAATATATATGTATATGTATATATGTATATGTATATATGTATGTATATATGTATATATGTATATATGTGCGCGCGCGTGTGTAGCCCCTCCTTCATGCTGAACCACTTACCTATATTGAGATCCTTCAGAACCTGCTCAAATTCCGCAAAGGAAACTTTTCCATCTAAGTTCTTATCGAACACCATAAGGGTCTCACGTAAACTCAAGTCTGCCTTGAGCAGGGCCTCATACAAATGCTCGAAGCACTCACTCTTCCATTCTGTGTTAATGAAATTTTGAGTGGGTTCATAATTTATTTTGAATCTGTTGAGGATGCTGTTGTAATGCACCTGGTTGCCTTCGATCATTTTGAGCTTCTTGCACAGATATATCCACGGCACCTTCTTCGTCCCGCTCAGCTTTTCGAGCTCCTCCCTGAAGGGGGGGTGGGTGGGGGGGTGGACCAGTAAAACGATAAATCAGTGTATGGACGTATCTATGTACTGACAACAGAAATGTGCATTGGTGCAATGGCGACAGGATGATGTTGCTCCTTCATACAGTCTCATTACCTCCATATGTTTATGTGGACCTTGCCCGTGTTATCCTTATCCTTCATATAGAGATTACTCCACAAAGAGTTTTTTTCATGGCAAATTAACGTGCTCAAACAGTTTAGAATGTCATTCATTTGTCCTTCTGCAGAAATTTTATCGTTGCTCCTTTGCACCTGCGTATGTGTAGGGGGGGGGGGGGGGAAAGGGGCGATGTACTCACGCAGTGATTTATACAGCACGATAAATGTAGGCACCCCTGTAATATGTGCATCGCGGATCCCCAATGCATACATTTTTCTCCAGGTCCAATATCTTCGACGAATTAAGAACCTTCTCCCGGAGCTTCTGGTTTTCCTCAAATGTCTCGCGAATGACCTCAAGGGAGGGAGACATGTACTCCTGCACCTCGAAGGTTAGATCTTGATTGAACACGATGGCTGCCCCGAGATTCTTGATTTTATTGCAATAATTGGAAGCGGAAAACAAGGTAATGCATTTCCCTTCATGGTGACTCTCAATACCCTTCAACGTTTTAGGCACTTGATGGGATCGAATTAAAATGTCGAAATTATTTTTCCTTAAAAACATATCTGTGATATCTGGGCCGAATGTGATACAGTTATTTCCCCGTGCGTTTCCTCCAATGCCGTTTTTTTTTTGTGGGTCAGACCACAGTAAATCGAAAATGACGGTATCCTCATATTTGTCGGGGTGCAAAATTTCATGCTTTTTTCTGTCAAGCTCGTCTATCTCCTGAACGGTTAGATCCTGGTACCTACTCAGTCCACCGTGCACCACGAAGATTTGATCTACACGGAGAAGGAGAGAAAAATGCATACCGTGTAGGGGGGAAGAATCACGCATATTGTGGAAGTAACGCAGTCACCCTTTCGAATTCCATTCCATATAGTAGCAAACCAAGTGAGGAAAGCGACATGATTTTATGTTTCCTACTCTGGATATTTACGGCCAAGCCAAGTAATTCGAACACTCCTTGAAACAGGTCGAAGATGCCACTGTCGTACTTGGATAACACTAAATGGGAAAAAAAAAAAAAAAAAAAAAAAAAGGGGAAATCACCGATGGGGTAAGGGAAGTGGTGCAAATGACACCATAAGTGATGTAAAAAAAAAAAAAAAAAAAAAAAAAAAAAATAGAGCAAGGACGAGCACGGGAATTGGTACCACCCTACCTTCATTGTAGAAACCGTAAACTTCATTCATGTAGGAGCATTCGTGATTCCCCCTATTAATTATGACACTCTCGTAACTACTTAACTTGAAGACAAACAAAAGGAGGAAGATTTCCGTGGCGTTTTCCCCCCTATCAGCAATATCTCCGTTGAAGATGTAGCTACATAAGTGGGAGGAGAAAAAAACACATGACATGGAACATATGCATGTATACGTTACTCTGTAGTTATTTATTCCCGCACTCATTAATACTCTCTCACTTTTCTACACTCCCTCGCTCACATATTATTGGAGGATGGTAAACCAAATCGGTTAAATAGCCAAAGGACATCGTTCAGTTGGCCGTGTACGTCTCCAAGGATCTTCGAAGTGGGGAATGGGAAAGGGAGAGGGGGGGGGGGGGGGGAGAGAGTAAAGCGATTGTAAAGAAGACCATAAAATAATATTGATATCATAATGAAGCAATGTACCACATCGAAACACTGTGTTGTTAGTGTCTATCATTCCCTACGATCAGTTTGGTATCCTTTGATTTCTTCGTCATGTCCACATGTATCACAGAGCTCTTGATGTTTTCCTCTAGCATCTTTTGCGTTTTCGTCAGGATCTTACAGACAAGGTTATTTGGGAGGATATACTGTGTGTGTGTGGGGGGGGGTGGCGTGGAGGGAATTTGGTGATGTGATGGTGACGATGAAGCGGTAATTGAGTATCCATTTTGAATGTAGTCGGTGGTAGCATTATACCGTCAGAACGTAACGGTGTATCTTTCTACATTTCCTACATTTTTGGTTGTCAAGAAAAAGTGGAAGATCTCCATGGCGAAGGCCTTGTCTATTTTGCCTTTCAGATTTGGTACATTTTCGTTATACGTGTTGGACTGCAGAGGAGAAAAAAAAAAATTTGCAGATAATTATTCGGTGACAAACATTTGTTTGTTCTGCCTACACATAAGGTGAATAGTACCAGAGAGGGGAAGTGCATTCTATCCCTCATCCATCAAGTCAGATATCCTACCTCGTAAGAAGTTGTGGAAATCCGGGAAAACTGGTTGGAATTACTGGAAAAGCATTTGGATGTAAACTGGATCTTCCCATTTTTTATGTCTTCGCTTATTACCTTGATGAGAGGCTTATAAATTTCGCTGCGGATGGAGTGATAAGTGATAGAGTAATGACAGGTATGTTGGTGCGAGCTAACATAATGAAGTGAACTGTATCCACCTCATGGAGTTCCTTCCCCCTCCTTTCATTTTGGCAAATAATTCCTCTGGCCTACTCATGATTGTGCAGGGTCATGTTTTCGTGAAGATGTTCAAATTTTCTCCAAACGAGGGAGGAGACGAAGGAGTGGAATTCCTTCCTGGCTCTGTATCCCCTGAATACCCTCTGGATTCTTATGCATGCGCTTTCTGTTTCTGCACGAGGGGGGAGGGGGTATAATAAAGATGTTAACGTGAAGCGATGCTTAACCGGGGTGTGTAAGCGCAACGCCTAACGGGGGTATGTAATCGGTGGGGCCCCGCCAACCGAGGGGGGAATGATCTGCAGATAAGGCGAACATGCAGTGATACCACTGAAAGGTCTGATCGAATCACGCAAACAAAAAACGACCATGGATCCATCTTCCGGAGTGTACACCCTTTCCTTCCTGTACACACCATCTGTGTACCCATCCCTATTGCTAAATCTAGCTGCGTATATTTTTCTCTTTTCAGGAGAAGACTGCCCCACTTGGATCTCTTCTATATGTTCTATTGTGGCCTTGTAGCCATATACCATGACGGTGTCCTTGATTTTTACATCTTCCATTTTGGACTGACGGGCGAGATGGCAAGAAAAAAAAAAAAAAAAAAAAAAAAAAAAAGCAAAAAAAGAAAACAAAAGAATGGAAAGGGAAAGGAAACTAAACCGAATGAAACAAAATAAAGAAATATGTGATCAAACTGAAAGGAGTGAAATAACGACAAACAAAATCGCCACGTAGAATTATCCTGCGGATATGCGGACGAGCGACAGTTGCACACATGGGGTGGGCAGGCACTTCCGACATCCACTTTGTGCGTCTGCGTTTTTTTTTTCAAAAGGGAAATATGGAAAGAACAAAGGCGAGGGAGAGAGAAACAGAGGAAGGACAACTCTACTTTCCTTTCCTTTCCTTTTTTTTTTTTTTTTTTTTCTTTTTTTTTTTCACACAAAATGTGCACATGTGAATGAATGCACTTTTCTTTTTCCTTTTTTTTTTCTTCGGCGCGGAAGTTTATTTACGGTTTAAAAAAATTGTAAAAAAGGTGAAGCCGTTGCAGTGGCGCACAAGCGGGGAAACAACAAAAAAAAAATAATAATAAAAAAAAAAAATAATAAAATAAAATAAAAAAAAAAAAAAAAAAAAAAAAAAAAAAAAAAAAAGCAGAGAAGGCAAAGCGAAACAAATCATAATAAAGCAACACGAAGTAAAAGCACAACATGGACTACGTGGAAAAATGCGAAATGGGAAAAACACACATAATTACACATATACAATACATTCGCGCAAGTATACTCAGTGGTACATGCGGAGTGGATAATTATATTTTTTTTTTTTTTCCTTTTAATTTCTCTCGTTTCTTTGTCCAGTCGCTACTTCGCGGGGTCTTCCTTCGATCGCTTCTCCTTTATATATTTCTGCGCAGGAAAAAAAAAAAGAAAAAAAGAAAAAAAAAGAAGCAATAACAACGCAGGAATGGAACAACGACAACGCGCCACCCGTTGTATACATCCTATACTGGTCGTCCTGATACACACACACACATATATATATGTACATTCGTTCGTCTTATACGTTTTCTACACTCTCACGTGTAATTACCTCCATGCTGAACTTGGAATCATAGGGACGCTTGTTCTCACTGTCCATTGGATTAACCACCTGGAAGCAGGGAGAAGGAAGAACATGTATCACGCACGGGTGGCATTACACATGTAAAGTAACAAACAAAACAGGTGTACTGGCAAATTTACAAATGGAAAAAAAAAAAAAAAAAAAAAAAAATGGTGTCTCAAAACGAATGTAGAACAACGCGCGCTGACTCCAATGCGTACTTTCTTCTTTATGTCTTCATGTTCGTATGCCTTGCAAAAAAAAGAAAAAAAATATACACATATACATGTGCATATACACATGTTACGCGCAATAACAGTTTTGTAAGAAAAAAAAAAAAAAAATTTTTTACATTGGCGGAATCAATTCGGAACTTCAACCCCTGGGTGTTCAGCCAGTCATGCTTTAACGCTTTGTTGGTTTCTCCTAAAAAATGGAACACATGTAGATAAGCGCGGTGGATGTATAGTTGTTCGCGGAAAGGCACTCTTCTACATTCCTGTTAGCGAACAAAATTCGACCGGCAACCTACACAACCGTGCGGTCGTCACCCCTTGTCTTCTAACCGTCACGGGAAAAGAGCCCCTTTAGCCTGTTATCGAATTCTTCAAGTTTTTGCAGTGACTAGAAGGTGGAAAAAAAAAAAAAAAAAAAATAGTGCAGCGACATGAGGGGTCTCTATCTGTGACTGTGGCTAGGTATCTATAACCGATTGGTGGTGATCGCCTATAAACGCTACCACTTTTCCAGGACCACATGATTTTGTCACTAACCTGCTTCTCCCTCTCACGCTTAGACATCTTGTTGTACTTCCTGATTTTTCTCAAATAAGCTTCATCCTGTGGGGAAAAAAAAAAAAAAAAAAAAAAAAAAAAAAAATAGAACAGGTGGACAATACGAGGATGTACCGTCAATCGGAGCAGTCCCATCTCCGATTCATAACGCTTCTATTATTAATCTTCCATGTGCTACACATTGTTTATACATGTGTCAGCATGGGCTTGTCTCGTTTGCCCTCACTCACCAAACTACCCAGATCCCTCACAGCAGAGTCCCTTTCCTTCCTTTTCGCTTTGTCCATTTCAATGTCGTTTGTTTTTTTTTTCAGCCTATCGATTTTTTCCTCCACAATTTTGTTGTCCCTCTTGTTCCTCCCTAGGGATGTTCCCCTTTGGAGCTCTTCTTCCGGTGGGTTTCGATTTGTTATGTCTTCTGCGGTGGATCGGTCGTGGGGGGTGTCGCCCGATTGACTCTCCCTCTCCTCCTGTTCCTTTCCCCCATCGACTGCTCCTTCTTCATCATCGTTTTCCCCGTCATTTTCATCTTCTCCTTTATCGGCCATTTCCTCCTCCTTATCCGTATCTTCCGCGTCGAAGCCAAAGGAGAGCAAATTCCCCTTGAGCCTTTTCGATTCCCTATGGAGCTCCCTTCGTCCGTCTTCATGACATTTTTCCTTCACCTCCCTCTCATAATTCGCATAAGGAACAAGGTGGTGAAAAGGGTTTTCCTCAATTTTAATGTACTGAATGTATGGAGCATCTTCTATCGGTTCATCATTCTTGTTTGTCTTTATGTTGTTAAATTTTAGCAGGTTGTAGATGCTATGTTTCGCAACCTTCCCGAACAGGGTGCTCTTGTTGTTCAAGTATTCTGCCTTATCTAGGGTGATAAAGAATTGGCTTCCATTGGATGGCTTCTCTATATTTAGGTTTGCGAAAGATATACATCCCGCGTAGAGGAACTTCAATCGCCGGTTACACTCATTCTGGAAGGGTTCCTTGAAGGCATACTCGTTGTCTGTGGGTCGGTGGGTACAGGTACACATGTGTAGATATTCACAGGCACATGTATGGTCACTGGTAAACAGCTTAACTGGCCAAGTGGCCTCCCCTTACGTAGTCCCGTGTTGGTGTGGTCCCCTGTCTGGATTAAGAACTTGGGAATTATTCGGAAAAACTTATTTCCATTGTAGTAGTTATTTAGGCATAACTGGATGAAGTTCTGACATGCTACTGGACACTCGTTGGAAAAAAGATGTACCTCCAACTCCCCCAGGCTCGTGTAGATGGTTAGCTTGCCAGACGTTTTGGGCTCGATGCTGTACACCTCGGACATTTGCACTAGGGGGAGGAAAGAACATAAGAAAAAGGAAGAGGAAATGGACGGAAGGATGGAGCAGATAGAACGAGTTCGTCTCCCTCCCCCTCTGTTGGAGGATGCCCCCCACTGCTTAGCTTAGCTTAACTTATCTGTGGAAGGGCGAAGGCCGGTTCACAGAAGGAATCTCCGCGACATGGACGAGGAGAAATTCGGAAAAAAAAAAAAAAATAAAATAAATAAAAAAAAAAAAACAAAAAACAAAATAATAAAAATAGAATAATAAAAATAGAATAATAAAAAATATAATAAATGAATAAGCGAATAAATGAATGTCCTTCGTTTCCCTTCCTTTTTACTTAGCAGGAACCTACGAGGCTGTGCGTTCATTTAAATTAACTCCTTCAAGGTGCTACATTGTGGAGTTGGTATTCCTTTTCAACGTTGCTATTTCCCTACGGGGGCCTCTCAATTTTGCACTCAAAAAGGCGGGGAGAAAAGGAGTGGGAAGAAAAAACCTATTTTGCGGCTTCGATACACCCGTGGGGTAATTTTTCTCACTGTGCGTCAGATCAGTTGCACTGAGGCACCGTCCAAAAGTAGTTTAGCGCACCGCACATATTGGCACTTACAGTAGCAGTCATGGAGAAACAATCAATAGGGTAAACTTAAAATGGATGCAAAGGGAAAATACGTCCGGGTTGCTTTCCCCGCGAGGCTCGGAGGAGGAAGTGTGCTCAATTGCGAAATCCTCCTCTCCATCCCCATTGGTGTAGCCATCAATTGTATAAATGACTATAGCCTATACACGTATGCCCCAACGGGGGATGATAATGCAGTTTTTCCATCGAAGAACATTTTTTTTTTTTTTTTTTCCCCATCATGGGATGAGAATGGCCAAACGAACAGATCTCCTTTGGCCACAAGAATTGCTCTCTTCTACTTGACAGTACATTTGAACAGAGTCATCCCCAAGTGGACACGCAAATGGACGGACAAATGACCACACAAAAATTGTGAGACCAACTGCTGAATGTTTTTTTTTTTTTTTTTTTTTTTTGTCCATTCTGCTTTTGCTTATAAAAATGACTGCCTGAACAAGTCAGGTGGATTGGAAAAAAAAAAAACACACACATGCACAAAAAAAAATAAAAATAAAAAAAAATAATAATATAAAATAAAATAAAAGGAAATGGATGGCGTGGGGGCGGTAAAAACACAAACGAACTGAATCAGACGAACAAATGAAAAGATGAGCACGCAAACAAAACGAATCACATGTGAATCACCAACTGCGGGAATAGTTTGAACAAATTAAACTGATGAAGGTGAATTAGTGAGAATCTTAAAAAGGTGGCTAGCTTCCCATCGAGGGAAAAGCGGAGAAGCTCAAATGGCAATTTATCTGAACTTCCTGCGGTGTGTTTGTGTGTGCGTGTGACAAACTAAACGTGCAGGTCCCTCCCACCCTGGTGAAATGCACCAAATGAATGGGATGATTACTCGAACGTTCCTCTGCATATCCTCTGCATATCCTCTGCATATCCTCTGCATATCCTCTGCATATCCTCTGCATATCCTCTGCATATCCTCTGCATATCCTCTGCATATCCTCTGCATATCCTCTGCATGCCCTCTGGTTATGCGGCGGGAAGATGGAAAGGTGGAAGAATACGTAGATGAGCAGAAGGACCTGATACACACTCTCCCCCCCTTCTTCTTTTGAATACATTTCCACATCACAAAAATGTGCAGACATAGTAAAACGCGTCGGGGGAAAGGCGAGAAAGTACATGGGAACTCTTCCGTTGTCTAACTAGCCAAGCATTCCTCAAGTTAATTTTTCTCGATTCTTGCAAAATGTATTGTTTAATCTCCAAGTCTTCAGTCAAGTCTATAGCTAAATTGTTACACCCCGTTTTCGCATAAATGTTTGCACCTCTGCGAACTAAACTTTTTAATATTCTTATGTTGCCTGTGATGGATGCAGCATGGATTGGAAACAACTGTAATCTCACATCGAAGTAATTTGGATTAGCACCTCTCCTCAAAATGAGGTTAACTATTTTTTCCTTTCCTGAAACAATAGCACAACATAATATTTTACTGGTGAACCTTTTTTTATAAAAGGCCTTATATTTTAACAAGTAGAATTGTTCTAACGTTTTAGAATACACTCCATATTTGTGCATGGCGTTAACAACCTCTTTCATTTTTGTATCTACTGCATCTTTGATTTGTTGAAAAAGGAGGTACTTCACAATCCCTTTGTGTCCTTCGAAGGATGCGTAATGTACAGGCTCCAGGAGATTTGAATCTAGACAACTTACATCAGCCCCATATTCTATTAATAATTTTACCACCTCAAAATTGCCCATCATCGAAGCTGCATGCAGAGGAGAGTCATGCTTCTTCTTTGCTATTGTCAAATTAGGCAATGCACCATGCGTTAAAATATACTTACATACTTCCAGATGGTTTGATATGGATGCACACCATAGAGGTGTTTCGTTATCACATGAAAGAGCATTTACATCTGCATGATTTTCTATTAAAAATTTAACAGAATCTAGATCCCCTTTCGATGCAGATAGATGTAATGGAGTAAACTTTCTTCTCTTCGTTTTACTATTTATATAAGCTCCTGACTTTATCATCCTTTTCACTAATTCCATATTCCCTTCTTTCGTTGCCAAATGGATTGGATGGAAATCTGTTATGCCATCAACCAAGGTGGGGTTCTCCAATGTTTCTCTGAACGCATCCATATACGCACCTACTTCATTGCAAGTACAATCACCTCCGATATCGTTTTGACATGGGGCTCTTCCCCTACCAAAGTGTGTTTCACAGGCTTTCTCCATAGTTTCTTCTTCACATCGAGCACTGTTCCATTGGGGGGAATACTCTCCAGGGGTGAATTCCTCCTTGGCCTTCTTCTCCTCCTCCCTATCGTACATGTGGAACTGTGCGCATTCAGAGGTACCATCTGAATTCCCATGATAAGCCTCTCCCCTATCTACCTCAGACAAGCCATCCTGAAAAAAGTAGGCTTCTTTCCCATCATCCCATTGCACCCGCAAACCCACCTTCTGTTCACTCCCTCTCTTTTTGTTGTGCTCTCCACGTAGAATGCCCCTTCTCTTCTTCGCAAGATCCTCATCCCTGCGAAGGGATGCCTTTTCCGATTCTTGGTTATCCTTCCCAATGGTTAAGTGGTCAGAGTGACTCACCCCAACGCAGATGCACATAGCACCGCTTCTCCTAATGCATCTGTACTTCCTGTTGGTCTTCATTACAAACGGGCATGTGCAGCACTTCGAATGACGCATATGACGCAAAAAAAATTGATTCAGGCATGTCAACTTCTTTTTCCCTTTCTTCCTACGCCCTACTTTGTTTCTAACCCTGTTCATCACACTAGCATGGGGGGTATCTACATTGACATTGCCGCCTGTCTGGATGCATGGCCCCTTTCCACCTCCAGCTGGCAAATCAGGGCTACTTATTAATCGGTCTCCTGCAGTGAAGCAACTCGATTTATTATTCCTCTCCCTTTGGTAGAAACATATCGGAGGGATGGCATGTACACAAGTGCTCCTAAACGGAGGGTTGCGCAACTCCTCCATGTAACGCTCCACTCCGTTGCTACGACGCTGAAATGTGTCTGCGCAATCGAAGTGGGCGAAAAAGTTTCTGTTCCTTTCGATTGGGTTCTGACGGGGGGCACTCTGTGTCGCCTCCCATGAGCTTCTCTCCACCGAGCGATCATTCGGCTCCTCAATTGGTGGATCGTTTCGCCCCGTACTTGAGTCACTCCCTTCCCCCTTTTCACCAATCATATTACTCCCCCCCATTTGGAGTAGATCCTCCTTTGCACTTCTCCCTCTCCAGCCGATGTTGCATCCCTTCATCTGGTTGCCTCCTCGCCCTATTCCCAGACTTGGCGCCTGAACTCGGAGGTCTCCCTCCGCGCTCCCCCCGTTCCTGTGCCGACACAAGAACAACTTCATGGGTGACACCGATCAGGTAAAATGCTATCTTGGCAGGAAAAAAAAAAAAAAAAAAAAAAAAAATGTAAAAATAAATTTGGCTCTATTTACACACCAAGGTCATGTCACCAAATTTATTTCCACGTCAACTAGATGCGCAATTTTTTTTTTTTTTTTTTTTTTTTTTTCAAATCGATGTATCCAATTATGCGTCTACATCTGGAAGTGGAAGAACATTTCCCGGGGGGGGGGGGGTGATCTTCAAAAATGCGCTATATATTTCGTCTTATGTCTGTGTCTAGGTGATATCTTAAAATTGGGATTTCTTTGCAAACCTTTTCCTAATTTGATCAGGGCTGTTTACGATGGATAACAATAATCGGCTGAAAATAAATTCTGAGCTCTCTGATGTACTGATATGCTAACCACATGGATGAGAATGAACTACTCCGTTCGTCTAGATGTGGGTATTCTTTTAAATTTTTTTTTTTTTTTTTTTTTTTCTTCTTGTTGTTTCAGTTTGTTGTTCCTTCCGTTTGATTGGCTCTTGTGAGATAGGAGAACTACGGAGGTGTTCTCATTAAATAATGGGGTGTGTGTGAGTGGAGGAAAACCTTTTCCTATGTGAATGTTACCCTTTTAGTGGGACCCACGCAAGTAATAATGTTTTTGACTTGGGAAAAGCATTTAGAAACGCGATGGACAGACGGGCAGAAAGACGCTCTTCAGATGTAGGACTCTCCCTCGTGTTTACATTCACAACAATGGGTTCAAATAGACTCTGTATCTGATGAGGTTGTTATGGACAAACGAAACGTGAATTATCCCACATATGGAATGTAGGAAGTACCCCTTTCACTGACCTTCCCTGTTGGATTCACATGGGCGATTGCTTTGTCTTTCGAGCGTTTGTTCTATGAGGTATCAAACGGTAAGCTGCACACCCCAATCGGTCACCTGTAATTCGTGCTTGTTAACGCACTCCCGCTAGTCACATTCAAGGGGGGGGCAAAAAGTTCCGCAAGCTCAGTGTGGAAGGAAAAATGGAGAAATAAATACACGGAACATGTAAAAGGGGGGGGGCACTAACAGAGGAAAAGAAGCAAGTGAACGAAGCCACTCAACTAATCATAGCTGGGTAGCGGAGGATACTCTTAATGAGAACTCCGCGGGGTCCTCGAAAAATAAAATGGATTTCCGGCGTTTTTTTTGCCGAAGAGGTAAGCGCGGGAAATTTGGAAAATTCAGAGGCGTAATTTATGGCACACTCAAGGAGGATAATTGTGAGCCTTCAATCGATTAAAAAAGTACAGTACTTGCACTCGGAACAACTGTGTGCTACCGTTAAAACTTCTCCCTCATGGCGTCATGGCGACAGTATTCCTGCCCGTAACCACTACACCGCTTCGTTGCACACCCTTCAAGATGCCCACAAAACACCATGTGCACATGCACCGCAGTTACTGATGAGTACAGTGGCAATTTCCGCAAAGGATGCAAGAAGAATTTTGTTTCTACGTCTTTTTTCTTTTTTTTCCGATCTTATTTTCCTTAATTTTATTTTATTTAATTGTTTTTTTTTTTTTTTTTTTTTTTTTTTTTCCCTTTATTTCGTTGTTTTTTTTTTTTCTATCATTCATTTTCGTGTGGAGGAATGCCACAGGGGATGTATAGAATGCCGGGGACAGTGTTCCTTCTTTCCGTGCCCTCCGTTGGCAAACACCGGAGATTATTTTTTTCATTCATTGCGTGCATACGAACACCTGCGCATGTATGCGTAGGTGTCATTACGCAAGAAAACTGCATGTCCGTTGCGCGGCTATTATGGAAGTATCGTGCGCCGCGCGTGCCGCTCTTGCCTCTTGCACATGTTGAGTGGAAAACGACGCGTGCACGCAGTAGACACATTCTGTGCGTACACGGAGGAACATGGCAATTTTTATAAGCGAAATGCAAAAAAAAAAAAAAAAAAAAAAAAAGAAAAAAAAAAAAAGAACATATCCCTACAAAAGGTGAGAAGGAAAAATGGGGAAATAAAACCCATGTCGCCCGAAAACGTTTCTTTCCGCCATATAATTCCTTCCAGTGATGGAATACGCTAGTGGGCGAAAAAAAAACAACAGACACTTTCTTGCACAGAAGAAACTATGATTTCGCGCTTTTTCATTTTTCCCGAAATGTGCCATAAAAGTGCATGTCGTTTTTTGAAGCAGGTTTACATGTAGAGATTCCCCCTTTCCTTCCATCACACGCACTTCCTAACTGGCGCTTTATTTTGCAAAGGCGCGTTTATCTCTACCTGCCACTTGGCATACCACACAAATGGCCACACAAAAAAGTGCACGCGTGGGTTGATCACCCGTCCACTCGCAATTCACATTATTGCAAAAAAAAAAAAAAAAAAAAAAAAAATTAAATAAATAATAAAATAATGAAAAAAAATATATATATATGAACCGTTCAGGCGATTTTGGTCATTTTACCCCTTTCTGTATGAACTGTTCATAATTTTTTTTGCAGTCGGAAGTGCAAAAATTACGAACTTTTCGAAAGATACACCAGTTACAGAATTCATCACATCATTGATTCCAGTGTTTCTATTATGTCTGTTCCCCTTTTACCACTTCTGTTCACAACTTCGTCAATAACGAAATGGCGATATGCGCAAGGGGGGTATTATACCCCCAAAATATGCTCACTCCAGATTTCCTTTTTAAAATGGGAAATTTTTTACATAGAAATGGCGGTTGCTTCGCAAATTATACGCATAAAACAGAAGGAGCATCTCCTCAACTGTGGCATAAGGAAGGGTCACAATTTGGCGTTGTTTCGACTTTCATTGTTAGGGAAAAGCTTTGTAAGGGACTCTACAGTGATGTCCCGAAATTTGCAAGGTGTACCTGATCTTATTCGACCGTTTTGTTGTAATTACGTTGCAGTTCACAAACGAATGACAACATAAAAATGAATCCTCCTTTTGTGATGGAGGGAATGGCAAATAATACAACCCTTAAAATGCGCAGGAAATGAACACCACTGTAAATTTGTCTTAAGTACTCTGCTCAGGTAACTCCTTAAATAATTTCCTCCTCAAAGTTCAGGAAAAAAAAAAATATAATCTTAATTTTGTACGTGCAGGGAGAAGTCTTCCTCTTATATGCCATTCTGTGATCATCCTCGGAATGGCAACGATTGCTACATAAAATAGCTATTTTCTCAATGCGCGACATTCTACTTTTTTTTTATTTACCATGTCACGTTCAGTCGCCTCCTTCCCTTAATTCCATTTATAATGGATATGGGTATGCGCGAAGGGTCAGTCATTTGTATGTTTATCGAAATATGTAACAGGTTGGGGGGCGGGAAAAAAAAAAAAAAAAAATTCCAGCGGGGCACTCATAAACGGTATAATACGTAGTTTCTTCTAAAAAGGAAAAAATTGGAGATCGTTTCTGACTGGTGGACTGACTTCTATATAATATCACTATTTACATTGAAGCGCTTTGCTTAACTTTAGTGCGAATCAGAAGGGCGATATACTTTTCGCCAAATGGGAAAAAAAATATATACTCTTAGGAAAGGTTGTAGTCAACATTAGTTTGCAGAAAAGGAGCCCAAATTTCAAGCATTGGAGGAGTGGGCCAAGGGAAGAAGGAAAAAAGGAAAAGCGCAACATACTGTATGCAGAGCAGCCATCCTTTTTTTTTTTTTTTTTTTTTTTTTTTTCTCTCTCCTAAGCATTTGCAAAAGATTTTCAAATGCGTAGGAAGAGTCAGGGAGGCAAATACAAAAAGATAACAGATTAACGGAAGAGGACGCTTTTTTTTTTTTTTTTTTTTTTTTTTTTTTTTTTTTTTTAGCGTCATCCTACTGCTTGAATTTCTTTTCAAATGTACAAACAGGTTCACATTTTATAATCAACATAAGGGGGGAAGAAGCAAGACCACTTCTCCAAAAAAAAAAAGGAAAAAAAAAAAAAGCAGTTGTGAGAGTGGCCATATCTCAAGGGGAAGGTCTGTGAAATCTTGCAGATTGTTCGTGGGAGGTCCTCCTTCAGCGCCGGAAAAGTTTCTACAACTTTCCATCCCGCACGCAAAGATGATTAAGAAGGGGAGCCTGAAGCTGAAGAGCCTGAAAATCGGGCGCAGCTCCGTGGGAAATGTGAAAGTGGAGGGGAAGTCTATCTGCAAGGATGAGGCCAAGAGGAAGAATGACGAGAAGCAAAAGAGGCTCAAAATGTACAGGACGAAGGCGAACCTGAAAAAAATGAACGCCAAAATAAATGAAGTAAGGAGGATCGAACCAAACATAAAATGGTTTAACAACACCAGGACCATTAGTCAAAGTAAGCTTGAAATTTTCAGGGACAAGATGGAGGAAGCCACACATGACCCGTTCAGCGTTGTCATTAAGAGGTCCAAAATCCCGGTTGAGCTTCTCAGAGGGGAAGGTAGCAGTGTCGGTGGAAGTGGCGGAAATGGACTGATGTGCCCCGCCCAGTTTGAAAAGAAAAAGTACCAGAGCGAAAGCTTCCTTCGGATGGAGAATTTCCAGGATGTCTATGGGAAAAAGAAAAAAAGGAAAAGGCCCAAATTAAATGTAAGTAGTTTGGAAGAATTAGCAGATGATGCGAAAATGAAGTTAACGAATTACGAGGCGGAGAAGGACAACTCACTCATAGAGAGTAGGAACAAGGAAGTGGAAAAAAAATTTAGTAAGGATCAGTTATTGAAAATTGGACAGTCTAAAAGAATATGGACCGAATTGTATAAAGTGATCGACAGCTCGGATATCATTTTAGAAGTTCTAGATGCACGTGATCCCATAGGAACTAGATGCAGAAGGTTAGAAGAAAATTTAAAAAAAGACAGACCTAATAAACATATCATTCTTATTGTGAATAAAGTTGATTTAGTGCCAACCAGTGTAGCTGAAAAATGGATTAAAATTTTATCGAAAGAGTACCCAACCATTGCGTACCATGCGAGTATAAATAAGCCATTTGGCAAGAATGATCTGTTCAATGTTATTAGGCAATACACACAGTTCTTTCAAAATCAGAGGAAGAAGCACATTCACATCGGGTTGATTGGTTATCCTAATGTTGGAAAGAGTGCCATTATCAACTCATTAAAAAAAAAAGTCGTCTGTATATCAGCCTGTCTACCTGGACAAACCAAATATTGGCAGTTCATAAAATTGACTAGTAAAATATATCTCATAGACTGTCCAGGAATTGTACCCTACGATATTGACGATTCGGACAAAATTCTTAGATGCACCATGAGACTGGAAAAAATTACCAATCCACACTTCTACATTGATGATGTGTTCAAGCTGGTTGACAGACAGCACCTCCTCCGCATCTACAAGCTCCCTGAAGATTTGCAGTTCGCCAACACAGAGGAGTTCCTTGAAATATTGGCAAAGAAAATGGGCAAGTTACTTAAGGGGGGAGAACCAGATATTACATCTGTTTCCAAGATCATCTTGAATGACTGGATCAAGGGGAAGATCCCCTACTACGTCGATCCGGACGCGGTACAACACGCCGCAAAGGGATTGACAGGAAACTCGGGCGAGGAAGTAAAATTGACGGTAGCGTCAGATAAGGAGGAAAAGTTGGCGGCAGAGTCAGATAAGGAGGAAAAGTTGGCGGCAGAGTCAGATAAGGAGGAAAAGTTGACGGTAGAATCAGATAAGGAGGAAGAATTGCTTGAAGAGTCCAACCAGGAGGAAGAGTCGTTGGTCAATCGAGTGAACAACAATGTCTCCGTTGAGGAGTGCTAGGAGCTGGCCGGCACTATAGCCGAGTTAACCAGTGGGAGAGACCCCCTCTGATTGAGTATGGGCCGCATGTGCAAAAGTCGACCCACGGGTCTCCAAGATGCGAGGGGGACCATTTTTTTTTTTTTTTTTTTTTTTTTTTTTTTTTTTGCCTTCCCCCCTTCCTCCGTCACAGTTTGTCACATATTTACTCCAAATTTAATCTACATTTGCTCTATATTTGTTTTTTTCGTTTTTTTCTTCCCACGAGGGATGGAAACTCAGATTGTATAAACTCCACCCCGCTGAGTGGTGCAACCTTTTTTTTTTTCTTTTTGTGCTCATCTTTAAAGAGGCATTTCTTATCACCCCACTCGAAAGGGAGATCCAGAAATCACCACAACCCCCCCCTTGGGGAAGGCACTTCTTCAGCACCCGATTTATCATCCCCCTAACACACACACACGCAAACACATCTTCCATTTAGTTTTTCAGAAAATTGGATTTTTTTAACAAAGGTGTCCACTTCTGTTTGTTCTAATGCGAGAGTGGCGAAATGGACAAAAAAAAAAAAAAAAAAAAAAAAAATATCACGTTTGTTAGCCACTGCGACGATGTGCAAACAAAAATTTTGAAAAAGGAAACACGCCAAGGTGCATGAATGTAACGCCGAAGGAATATTATCAAACGAACTAGTGTGATCAAGACAGGAAACGTGGAAGCAACACCCCTTCCTGGGTTAGAAGTCCAAGAAGAGGATGCTATTCCCGTGGAGCTCCCTCGACCATCGCTTTATATTGTAGCGCATCTTGCTAAGAATCTGGAGGCACTTGTCCACCTCCCCCTCGTCTTGCAAATTCCCAAGCTCATCTGCTGTTCGATCAAACACGCCCGTGCAAATTCTGAGGGCCAACTGCTCTTGCCCCACCTTGAAATAAAGGAAGGAGATATAGCGACTAGCCAACTGCAAAAAATGTACATCTGTCGGTACTAAGTGCACTTGTGCTAACTGGAATGCCTTTTCATAAGTTTCTCTAGCTAACTGCTCATATTTATATTTCACCCCCGTCTCGGTGATGTCAGAAATTGTCTTGTACTGGTTTGCATTGAGGTGCGTATAGTATATTTTTTCCTTCTCTTCATTAATCGTGCAGAGGATACAGTTAACCACATTTATTATGGCTTCACAGTTCAGTAGAAAATTTTCCTTTATCATAGTCCGGATGCTTCTACAGAGATTTTTTCTTTTCGCATTCTGGAGAGTTTTCTTCCCGGGGGGGTCATCCCTATTGTGCGCATATTGCATGTCATCCCCATCCTGAACAACTTTCGCGTGGTCACTATGACAGTTTCCGTTGGCGCCATTGTTCTGGTTGCACTTGTGGTATGCCTTGAAGGTGGCTCGATACGTCCTTAGCGTGTGGTAATTGTACGCGCGAACAGCGTTCTCCAAGTCGTCCCGCTCCTCCAGATTCAACTCCACCTCTGAGTTGGTCAACCGATCGAGCAACAACACCATCACACAACCCACGCAGTACTCATAATCTCCATACTTATAAGACAGACGAAGGAAACTGTGCACACTCTCTCTGTTCAAGCAAACATTTAAATTTTCATTTCCACTGCACTTTACCAAATTTTGGCTCCTCCTAAAATGGTGTAGAAACAAGTCACTATACATTTTTAAAATTTTATTTTTTAGCTTTTTCACTTTTTCTTTTCTACTAATTTCGTCCTCTATACCATGGTTAATAATTTCAATATCATTCCGTGGGTAGATCTTCTGTGAGCTTAACATGGATGGACTCGGTGCACCTTGTGATTTTTGCTCTCTCAGTGGTGTCAATTTGGGAGATTTACTGTTCCCGTGGCATCCCACCCTACTTTCACATGCGGTGTCCATATTTTTTATTCCATCCTTTTCTTCATTAATATTCTTTCCCTTGTTAAAATCTGTATACCTTTTTGAGTTTTTTACTTTTCCCAAGTGGGTCGTTTTTTTTCTGCTCGATGGGATCTCTCCAACTGTGGCTATGCCGCTTCCTACTACTGCCCGTGATTCTTCACTTCGATGATTTTCAGCCAAGTGGGGCGAGGAAGACTTCACGTTTGATTTCTCCACCCACGTGTTGTTCTTTCTATTACTGCTATTGGGCTGGGTGGTTCCAGCACTGTGCATTCCTTTATCCTTCTTCTTTCCATTCATCGCTTTGTCTTTCTTCCCGTCACTTTTATGGAGCGTGATTGGGGGGTCCTTTCCCTTTGCCGCCCTACCGGTGATGTTCTCGGCGGAGGCTCTTTTAATGTTGATCTTTAGTGCTTCCTTTCGTTCTTGTGTGGTTGGTTCTTTTTGTCTGCTCTGTCTTGCATAACCAGTGGGGGTTGCTCCCTTATCATGCCCGGTGTTCACTCCCTTCCCATGAGCAGTGCTCACTCCCTTCCTTTTCGCCACCAATAAGGGAGGCCTCCGATTACTCACGTGCGCATTCCTTTCGGCGGCCTTCATAGTGGCGAAGAGACAAAGTATTCCAGACAGACTCCTTTTGCACCCAATGCATTTGGTATGTAGCTTTCCTCCTGCGCGTCTATGTAGAGCCTGGTTTGTGTTTCACGCAGAATATGTGCATATGAGTAGACGTTTTTTTTTTTTTTTTTGTCCTACACGAAAATCGTAGGTGATGCACAGAAATGATCATAAGTTTTTCTGCAAAATGGGCTACACTTTTAACCGTTTTGCTTGTCTTAGTGTTTTTTTTTTTTTTTTTTTTTTTTTTTTTTTTAATTTTACGTCAGAATGTGTACCATTCTATGCTTAAAAAACGAAGAAATATATATTTTTTTTTTTTTTACAACGTGCGCGTGAATGCGGAGGGGTTGCCTTGGGGACCTGTTCTGCCTTGTGGCCGCTCGAGCAGTCCTACCTTTGGCACCACGTCCCACGCGATGTTTTCACCTCTGTCTCGGCCGAACGGGCAGGGTTACCAAAATATGTGTCTACAACACTTGGCTCATTTGGAAAACCCTCACGTTGAGCGGAGAAAAGAAAAAACAAGCTAAGCAGGAAGAAAAAAAGAACAAACGGAAGAACAGAAAAGGGGATAGCTACTGGGGGAAGCAACCACTCCGTTGCAGACCCGTTTTATAGCTATTTTTTTTTTTTTTTTTTTTTTTTTAGCTCTTTTACCTTGCCGGGTCAGGTAACATACTGCCAAAATGGGGTAAAAAAAAAAAAAAAAAAAATTTTTTTCATAATTTTTTTTTAAATTGCAAAATGGCTACATTAGTTTTTACACACAAGGAAAACACACAAACGATAGAACAACTGCAATAAAGATTATCTCCACTTTGGGAATTTGTCGATAAGTTGAGTTCAGGTACAAACTTATTCACCTTTCCGGGTGGCGTGCCCAGTTGACAAAGTTACTTCCTCAAATGAGAAAAATGAATTTGCACAACATGTGCAAGCGGAAGCAGACAAAGGTTGAAACTTCTGCAGGACGTTCTGCCTGATATTCCCCTGATCAGACATAAGAACTTCAAAATGAATTCCACACCGCTCGCCGTGCACCTTTTTAATGTACTCCTCCAAGTTATGCAGGCATAAAGAACTCTCACATGTTGTACTTATACGGATGTATTACCACTTGGAGAGAAAAACCAACGGCAGATTTAAAGGGCGAGCAATGGGGAGTTCACCACCCATGTGAATGATATTCGATTTTATTTCAGCCAATATAGTGTCACTGTGTCTTACTTCCCCAGTGGGGGAAAAAAACACAGACGTTTTACGCGCGCCAAAGAGGGGCCCAATCAATGGTGGTGACGTGTTCCTAGACGGCCCTTCGCCCATGAGTCCGGCGTAGTTGTAAGAGACAATTCCCTTTCCCCCCCATGAACAAGATAAAATTATCCTTACGTGGTGTTAAAAACGTTGGAGCGGACGAACGTAATATATGTATTGTTATTCCCACAGGAATTGCACTCAATAGGGCACGCCAAAAACATGCATTTACAGATCAGCTCTCTTCCATCAGCGAATCTCCATTCGTTAAAAAAAAAAAAAAAAAAAAAAAAAAAACACCTGTGCCGCTTGCTGGAACAACTCCTTCATTGTTTATCCATTTCCTCCACGTACATTTGGCAAATAACTGTGGTCCCACAATGGCGAAATGGTGAAAACCTGCCCTTTCGATCGAGTACGCATTAGCTACATGTATTCGGAGAAGTTGTAGGGGGACTATATCCCCATGTTCATATACCATCGTGTGAGTACACATGTGAGGATATACCTATATCGAGAAAATGAAAAAAAGCAAAAAAGGAAGTTTGCCATGTTGGTACAATTACGAATAGGATTTTTAGTGTAGTATTTCCCCCCCACACGAGGGGGGAGGTCGCCTAACCATCATGTGCGCATCTTCCCGGTGCGCACCTGGTCACATACAACAATGCTAAACGAACAAATAATGTCGCGAAGTTTCACGAATAAATGGCTCCGTAACAACAACGCATGAGGAGTTTTTTTTTTCCCCTTCCCCCTCTTCCTTTTTGCGAAGTCCCTATAAAAAGGCAGGCCCCAAGAGGGGAAGAGAAAGGAAAATAATTTCAAATTGGGAGTTAAGCAGAAGGCAAACGATATATGTGCGTACCTGTAGCACTATACACGCAGAGGAGCTAGCTAAAAAAAAAAAAAAAAAAAAAAAAAAAAAAAAAAAAAAGAGGTAGCCAAGCATAAGAGAGTCAAAATTGCACATGTGGTAACAACTCAGTAGTGAGCAACGCTTAAGTTAGGAGTGCTTCTCCACTGATGTGATAAAAAGAGAGGTGGAGTTACCGAACTTTGCTTCCTTCCTTTCCTACGAGATGATATTAAACCAGGGGCATATGTAAAAAAAAAAAAAAAAAAAGATGAACTCGAAGAATGACGTTGCCGAAAGTCTGCTGTGTGGGGGCGAGGACATTTCGGCGCTCGTCGTCGACATGGGGTTCAGCACGACAAAAATTGGCCACAACCAGGAAGACACACCGAGGGTGTTTTTGAGAAGTACCTGTGGGGAGGATGTATCACCTGAAGGGAATACTACCCCCCCAGGGCAAGCAGGCATTAACGGTGCTGTCAACGGAAGTGTCCTTGACGATCGGTACCCGAAGTTGAAATTTCCTCTGAACCTAAATAACCCTAAAGAACACATTCGGATAAAACCTCTATTTGAAAAGAATCCAGTGGACAACACAACACACTTGAACTGTGATGTATTTGAGAAGATCCTACACTATGGTATAGAAGGAGTAGAGTCAAAGAGAGTGTTCGAATGCACGGATGAAATTGTCGATCCGATAAGGTTGGGTGGACTTAACTTAAAAATGAACGAACATCCAATTCTGTTGTCAGAAGCAAACATACATAATCATAAGATGAGAGCACAGATGACGGAAATACTGTTCGAGACATTTAACATCCCTGCATTGTATTTTGCAAAGAAAGCCAAGTTATCTGCCTTCAGCTTAGGTCGATGTAGTGCACTAGTTGTTGACATCGGGGCCAGCTCTCTCAATATAACTCCCGTGTATGAAGGATATGTCCTGCAGAAGAATTCCTTCGAATTTAACATTGGCGGGGATTACTTCGACCGCCTGATTTATGGCTTGCTCAAGAAGGAGCAAGTGAAGGTTGTCCCGTACTACCAGCAGAGCCTCAAGTGGAGAGCCGGTGTGGCTAGCTCTTCAGGTAACAGCTGGGGTAACGGTGCAACCTACCTTAATAATGTGCATACCTCGTATGAGGAAGAAGCCATTTTAGATGTCATTCGCTACATGAAGGAGAGCATCTGCAAAGTTCGCGTCGGACAAAATGGAACCACTAATAAAAAGAATGAAAGCGCAATAGGAAATCCGAAAAATGGAAAGGAGGTGGAATCCCCTGGCCAAACAAATAATGGTGCAAAAAATGTTAATGCACCCAAATGGAAAACGGAGCAAGAGGAGGAGGAAGAGGAATTTTTTGAATTACCCGATGGAGTAAAAATCAAGACAGATAAATACAGATACGACATTGCAGAAGAATTATTTCGTGCCCTTCCATCGGATCATAATTTTAATGGGCTGCCAGATGCAATAGTGAAATGTATCATCTCTTCCGATGTAGACATACGGAAGGAATTGCTCCAGGCCATTATTGTCACGGGTGGATCTTCTCTTTTCCCAGGGCTCATTGATCGACTGTACAATTCTCTAAGGGAGAAAGAATGTTTTTCTCAAACCATCAAAATGAAGATTCTAAACATGTCTTCTTCCGTGGAGAGTTTATACTCGTCCTGGTTGGGGGGTTCCATACTCTCCAGTCTGGGTACCTTCCAGCAGGTGTGGGTTTCCCGGAAAGAGTACGAAGAGGATGGTCACGCCATCGTCCTCGATCGTTGCTTCTGAACGGTGGCATGTAGACGTGGGATCGTTTTAGGTTGATGCGGTGAGTTATTTACGTGTGGTCACCCGCCCCCTTCACGGAACCTCATCTTTCTTTTTTTTTTTTTTTTTTTTTTTTTGTAGTGCCTTTTAATGCACGTTTGGATTCACCGCATAGATTTGTATACTCCCTTAACTTTATGGACCCCTCACCATATGTGGTTCTCCATATGTTCTTCGTAATTCTTCTCAATTCTCCGTTAGTGTATGTGTATGGCTATCCCTTTTATAAAAAGGGGCAACGGATATAATTCAATTGGTGCACTTTTGCAGGGGGGAGGGGGGCATTTCTTGGCTTCCGTGTAAGAAGAATCATGCCTCGTCCCGGATGATTTTTTTTTTTTTTTTTTTTTTTTTTTTTTTCCAAGCGGGGATCATATGCGACGTGGGACTGTAACAATACTGATATACACATGGGTGGAAACGTTTACGTTAGTGAGTTGGAAAAATGATAAGTTGCTTACATATTGTAGCATAAATTTTGATTGTTCCTGTGTGTCCTCCTTGAACGAATGGACGAACGGCTACTGCGCAGTGAAGGATATATAACGCAGGGAAAAAATATTTTAAAAAAAAAAGAAAAAAAAAAAAGGCGCCCTACGACGTCCATATTTCTTCTTCCACCGCAGGGGTCAAACCGAATTTAAAGAAAAAGGGGACAACAACAAGGGGAGGAAAAAAGCATGCAACATGCATGTATAGATATATGTATGGTATATGGTAAAAGACGGCACAATATATTAATTCTGGGTGCATCAGTCCACCTGTTTCAAGCATACTAGTCACTCTCCACGCCCCTGAAATCACGTAGTACACTATCTATCACGCTTTGGGGAATCTTGGATATGTTCTCGTAGTCGTTACTTATGGACGCCACAATTTTCTCCCACAAGAACTCTCCCTTGTATGCACTTCCATCGGTGACACTATCGGCGGTGTTAAAAATAATGCTTGAAAGCAATTCCTTGTTGTCACAGTTGAGGGCAATCCAATAGTTATTGTTCAGCTCGTCCATCAGCTGATTTATGTCCCATGTGGCTTTCCCGATGAACCTCTTGATGAGTTTGTTACTTTGCTCGCTTGTTTTTCCTTCCATCTTGTGGTTGTCCATTTCTACGTGCATGGGATCTGTACGCGAGGCGCTTTCTCCATCTGACAGATTCTCTTCATTATGATTACGTACTTCTGTGGTGGCGCTTTCTTTTTTCACTCCATCTAGGGGTGCAACACCCTGCTCGACCAGAACGTCTGACCTCCCATCCACTTCATGCATATCCGAAGAATTCGCTAGATTCACATTTTCGTTGTACCCCTCATATATAAAGTCATTCACGACTGTATTTTTTGAAAATTTTTTTATGTTGTGGAGAATGGTTAGTCCAGGTAGGGGGCCCCCAAGCCAGAAGAAATTCAAGGGGTTCCTCTCCAACGGGTTCCTCTTCCCTGTATCTCTCCCATTGATTGTTGCTTCTAGTTTCCTTTTGTTCATTTGTGTTCCTTCAGCAGGGGTGCAGTTGTCCATCTGCTCCTGTGTTGTATGCACTTGGTTGAGCCTGTCTCCCTCGCTACTCTCTTCATTTTGGTAAGCTTTCTCTTCCACTTCGTCATCACCATCCTCCTCGTCTTCCTCTTCCTCATCCTCATCTTCTTCATCATCTTCATCGTCCAGGTCGTCCTCATCTTCGTCATCCTCATCATTGTATTCGTCTTCCTCCTCCTCCTCCTCATCGTCGTCGTTTTCTTCTTCATCAACTTCATATTCACTTCCAGCCTGGTCATCCCCCGCTATGCAGTTTTCATCGTTCGCCTGGATATCTGCATCTACTGGTTGTTGCATAGGGCCGGATTTCCCCACCGATTTCCTTCCGTTGCTTTTCTTCCTTTGTCGTTTTTGCCTCTCCTTACGTTTATCACTTCTATCCCCTCCTTCACTACGACCCTTGCCCTCCTCTACCTCATCGTCACACAACTCATTGGTCTCCTGAAATTTCTTAATCTTTCTGTGTATCTGTTGTATCTCCTCCTCAGTAAGTTTTCGCGTCTTCTGCGTTTTTTCCAACGCACCTTCTCCCTCTATCGCATCAACACACGCTGTTTCCCCCAAATCATCATGCATACTTATACTGGAGAATTTTTTTTTTTTTTTTTTTTTCTCTTTATCAAATATATGGATACGATTATTAATCACAACAACTTTCCACTTGTTATATTTTTCAAAATATATTTTGTAGAATTCATTTAAGAACTGCAACTTTTTAATTTCCTTTTTTATGTCGATGATGGATCCTATGTTGTACGACGGCAGGAACCTCAGGTAGATGGGAACCTTATTCAATTTAATAATGTAGTGTGTAATAATATCCAGAAGATGTTCATCCATCATTACGAAGAGACTGTTTTTTCTATTTCCATGGATACCAACAGCGCTCCCATCCCCAGCTATGGTGTCCTTGTGCTTGGTCTGCCTGTTGGCATAATGTTTGGATGAGCTCCTAAACTGAATCCTCAAAAACATTTCCTGCAAATCTTTCAATGTTGGGAATTCATCACCACTGCTTTGGTGGTCACATCGTGATTCTCTCCTTGTCTGTATTTGATACTTCTTTTCTATGACATTTTTTTCTTCTTCCTTTGCGACGCACTGATTCTGCAGTAGGACAAGACCATCTTCTTCCCTCTTCGGCTCGTTGTTTTTTTCTGAGATTTCCTGCCCTTGCATGCGGTTTGCATCGCTTTCCACTTCTCCAATTGGTGGTTCTTCCTTCACTGTATGGGCCACTCCTGATGCTATGTCCACGCCACCACTACGCTCACTACTAACATGACCACCGCTACTGTCCTGCACAAACCCGTCGGCGAACTCACTCAGAATATTCCGTTTCTTCAAGCAAAGATTGTTTAATATATTTATAATTTCCTTATCTTTGCTCATCCCCATATAGCTATTGTACAGGGGGTGTTTGTTTAATATAATACCGCACACGAGGTTGCTCTTGTCTCTATGCGTTATTAGTATGATGGACCTGTTCCACAGGGTGCTAGATGTCAATGGATGGGCCACAAGGATCATGCCCTTTTTTATTTCTTGCTTGTGATTGTTTTTCTTCAAGACGATACAGTTTTTGGTTCGCTTTACCGGCGAACTCGCCATGCTTTCAGTCTTGTTGTCCGTCTTGTTGTCCGTCTTGTTGTCCGTCTTGTTGTCCGTCTTGTTGTCCGCCTTGTTGTCTGTCTCATCAACCCGGCTTACTACCTCCCCCTCACTAACCTCTCCAATCGTATTTTCCCTCTGGGACTGTACCTGCTCCCTATGCCTGTAGGCCCCTCCGCGCTTCTTCCCTTTGGCGTTGGATCCCTCTCCTGGAAAATCATCCTGGTCCACTGCAGCAAAATTTACTACGTGAAAATTCTTTTTAAACAAATCCTTCTCCTCATCACAGTGCCATATGTTCTTCTTGCTCTCCACACATACTCTACTGTTGTAACTTTGCGCTTCCGGTAAATTCCCTGTGGACGACAACGCCAACATCAACGAATTCTTAACTCTTCCTAAATGTCGAATGGCTGTAAAACCTACAAGGAATACATCCTGCGTGGGGTCCTTGCCTCCATTTTTTAAATTATGTCGAAGGTACTTAATCAATTCGCCCCTCAGCTTTTTCTTGCTTGATTTAGTGGGACAGTAATGCACACTGCTACTTAAGTAGGATTTTAAAAAATCGTTATACTTGGTGCATTTCTCGTTTTCATATCGATATACGTTGGAGAGTAGACTCTTCCAAACCTGGTTCTCATCAAAGAATTGACACAGCTTCCCTACGGTCCTCGCTAGGGACCGAAGAACCTTTTCGTTCCGTTTGCAAAGGGGCATTGAAAATATATATACGGGGTGAAAATGGATACTTCTTCGCTCTTGTTTGGATTCTCTAATATGTGGGATTCTTTACGTATCAGATAAACTGTATCCTTCTCAGTCTTCCTTTGGATACTCCTCCTGATCTCCTACGCTCAAACGTTTAACTCTTCCTCTCTTGCCTACCTTTGATAAATTTGCTAATTCGACTACACTGCAATTACCCCTTTTTTTTTTTTTTTTTTTTTTTTTCTGCTTGGGGGAGTAACATATACATATATGTGTATGTGTGTGTGGGGAGTTGTCCCTCGCTCGTTTGCCCCCCTCAGTAGTTCAAAGTCAATTGGAGGAATTGGTTGACGACAAAAATTAAGAGTGAGACGTGGGCGGGCTTTGTAATGGCTACAGTGCACAGTACTACGTCAATTGGCTAACGCCGTTTTAAGGCCTCTCGGTAGAAGAGCAAAACTCTCTCCACTGCTAAGAAAAGGAGGACTTCCCCCGCGGGTTCGTCAACTCATATACGCATCGTATACACTCATTGACACTTGTATTCACGTACGCTGAGGCATTAACATACGCATATAACATCAGCAATCACAGCAGTACGCCTGTTCGCAGTAGCAGGCACATGCTTCTGTGCTCGACAGTTTGTTACTCACAAAGGAGACTGGCTTATCCAAAGGCCCTCTCCATATGCCACGGGAAAAAAAAAAAAAAAAAAAAAAGAAAGAGAAAAAATTAAAAAATGTTTTAAAAAGAAAACTTGAAAAAAAAAAAAAAAAAAAAAAACGCTTCAAAAAAAAAAAAAAAAAAAAAGGCTTAATGAGTGCTACGCGAGCTGCCACTTGTCACGTATAACAAAATGCGTCGCGAAAAAAAAAAAAAAAAAAGCGACAACCATATAGTTTGACGTATCATCTGTAGGAGGAATGATTCATCCGTGGGTGTGTTTTCTCATCCATATGTCACAACAAGCGCCTACATTTTTTTCTTTTTTTTTTTTTTTTAATGCCAGTGATCTCTCCACAGATGCTATATAGGAGGAGATACACTTTTCCTTCCTCCCATGTGTTGCAGAAAAAAAAAAAAAAAAAAAAAAAAAAAAAAAAAGAGGACGACGAGGAGGGGAAGAAGATGGGAGGGAAACCTTACAAAGTTCTACATTTCGAATTTGATACCTTTTGCAAAGATCCTCTTAGCTTCTCCCTCTCCCCATTTGAAGCAGCCAACTCGGAAAACTTGATTTAAAATGTGGTGACCCCTTCGGAACAATGGGAACAGTGTCCCCTTTCCTCTTCGCTACAGAACGAAGGATGATGTCTTGTGCACCCTGTTCAGCGATCTGGAATTCCTAAACTGGTGAAACGTGGCATACTTCTTCTTGAGAGGCTCGCAAGCGTCATGAGCGCTTCTACTCCGCAGAAAGGCCCGTATCTCTCTCTCCAGGGATGATACGCTTCCTTTCTTTGGGGCCCCATCCAAAAGGAAAGATACTAAATCATCTTCAGTATGCACTGTCAAGAGGAGCGCCAAGGCCTGCTTCATGTACTTTTTAGTTTCCTCCAATTTGGCATTAATAAAATGTAGGAAGGGCTGTGCGAATTCCCCAACGGGTAGAGTGGCCAACTCATTTCTAGGCAAATTTTTTAAAAATAAAAAAACAAAAAAAGCTAGCTTCTTTATAATGGATGAATTTTTATTGTCTGAAAAGGAGCACATCACCCTAAGCATTTCATAGTCATTTACTCCACTGCTATATTTCATAAAATTATCGACCACTTGAGAAGCACACTCGTCCAAGAAGTGGTTTTTCGAATCCATCTTTCGAATTACATGGGGGAAAGACTTTACGAAATATCGACACACATTTAACTTATCCCCCTTAATGCTCATACAGAGATGCTTCATCGTTAAAAAACTTTTTTTACACAAACAGGATCGGGGATTCCCACACTGTGATGTTATGT
This sequence comes from Plasmodium knowlesi strain H, assembly GCF_000006355.2. Taxonomy (NCBI): domain Eukaryota; phylum Apicomplexa; class Aconoidasida; order Haemosporida; family Plasmodiidae; genus Plasmodium; species Plasmodium knowlesi. Next base: position 1,594,967 of record NC_011914.2, read on the forward strand.
ATGGAAGGACAACCTCCAACTTTTCCCATACGGAAAATATTTTCGTATCCTTTGCCAATATCTGTATGTTAGTGAGGGTGATGAAATCATCAACCCAGGTGACCTCTCCTTCCTGTCGGTCCACACTGTGGCGGGGAGTTTCCGTGGTGATTACACCGTGGAAGGTTTCTTCCGTGTGTGCTTCGTTCGTCTTGTTGGTCTTGTCTGTATTGCTTTCTGTGTTTTCCATGTTTGTCGTGTTTGCCGTGTTTGTCGTGTTTGTCGTGTTTGCCGTGTTTGCCGTGTTTGCCGTGTTTGCTGTGTTTTCCTGGACGTGCCCAATGGCGCACCTCAACTTGGACCCCCTCTTCTTAATTTTCTGAACGTACTCCACTATGTCCTCGTATATGAGGGTCGCCACGAAGTCATCCCCCCTGTGCTCTCCTCCCTCGCTGGGCTCAGCATCTGACGCACCACCAGCCAATCCCAATTCGCCCGTAATTCCCAGGCCCTCACTCTTCACACTAACTTCCTCCCCCTGATCTGCTTCATTGCAAAGGTTTCCTCCAAATCGGCTACCCGCACTTTGTATGCAACTTTTCCAGAGAGCATTTTTTTCCTTACCAATTAAACCATAAGGCAGTTTGTTAATTCTTGGAATTTCCTCCCATTCGTAATAATAATTTATGACAAGGTCAGGTGGCTTTGTCTCCTCCGAAATGTCCTTACTTGAATTCAATTTTTTTAAACTCCTGTCGTGCTCGTTTCCCCATTCTGTTTCTGGACCACTCTCCAGTTCTCTTCTCTTATATGCACATTTACACTTATTGGAGTTGTCCGTCTGGGGATACTCCCCAATCGTTTCGATGTCACCGTTTGGGGAGCCCCCCTTTGTCATGTGTAACTACCCGATCGTCGCAGGGATGGGAGGGGGAGATGCGTCTTATATATATACACCTCTGTCACATGTGCGCAAATAAATGTACAGCTAATATTTCGCTATATTTACAGAGGAATTTTTTTTCTCGCGAAGTTGGAGCGGCCATAGGGAGAAAAGAATACTTTTTGTGTTAATTTGTCCTTTCCCCTTATTTGCAAAATTTAAAAAAGAAAAATTATCTTCGGGGTACTCTCAAATGTATGCTACTCTTTTTTGCATAGCTCTGGTGCACACCAACGTGCTTCTTCGCTAGCTAGCTTGAGAAAAAAAAAAAAAAAAAAAAAAAAAAAAAAAAAAAAAAAATCGCAGTCTTAAATTTGATTAAAATGGCTGATAATCGGAATGTGCCTTTTTTTTTAATCTTTGACAAAGAGGTGTGCGCATGGACCAGTGGAGATTCATACTCGGATTAGCATAACCTCACAGATGACCTTATAATGTCCCATCCGGGGAGAATACGTCTCTAAAAATGGTTGACCCGCCGATCGATACAGTACAGTGAAAGGACGAAAGGAGAAAAAGAATGCCCCACAACAAGGGTTCCTTAATCTTGTATGCTTATTCTTTTTTTTTTTTTTTTTTTTTTTTTTTGTTTCATTCTGTTTCATTTTTTACATGCTTCTCCTTCCCCTTGTCTAAAATAGGGCCCCAAAAGGAGCACTTACCAGAAGGCGCTCGGATGTATTTTTCGTCGTGTACAGGTACATATGACCATATGAACGAACATATTCATGCGCGGTGCTTTCTTCCCTCCGTGTGGACGGGGGGGTGGGATGCAAAGTAATACCCGCGGTACTGATCACTCTGCGCAAGCCCAGAGTGCACTAAACATTTGCAAAAAGGCAAGCCTATTCGCACGTAACGTTACAACGCGGATGGGTAATTAGATCGTCTTTATTTAAAACTGTTTAGGGGGGAAGGGGGGGGGGAATGTAAGTCTCTCACCAAAGGGGTAAAAAATAAGAAAAATAAAAGAAAAAAAAAAACACTTTCGAGTAATGCACTTTTTACACATAAAAAATTAACATTTTTCGAATGATTAATCATCGGGTAGATATTTTAATTTGTTTTTTGTTTTTATTTTCTTTTTCCCCTTTTGAGATGCCTACACTTTTAAACGTGGCATAAACACATAAAGACCATATACACCCCAGTTTGCACTATTCAGGGTTACAAAAAAAAAAAAAAATAAAAAATAATAATAAGAGGAAGAATATGTGTATACAAATGTGGCGAGTGAAGTAATTACGGGGTGGGTGGAATGATGCGAACAAATAAACGAAAACAAAGCGGCGCTGCACTTATTAGCCTAGACATTTGAGGATGCACCGGTCGGTGTCCATCAGTGGGCCTGACCGTCCACTCAAGCGCCAAACGGTATATGTACACACGCAGACGTACATGTGCTCGTAATAGCTCCATGAACTACATGAGTGAACAAATCTCCTTCGTGTACTTCATGTCATCGATCAGCACCCTCTCCAGGTAGCTCTTAAAAACACTCATCTGGGGTACATGCGAAATTTTCGTCAAATACTTTTTAACTTCATCTTCCTCTGCGTTGTTCAATACGTTGTAATTCAGTGATCCGTATATGTTCCTCAGCATGACATTCGCCGGCACAGCGGTATAGTTGATCTTGTCTATTTCCTTCAGGCAGGTCAGACACAACTCCCTGTAATAGTCGCACTGTGCGGGTGGTGGTGGGGGGTGGAGAAAAGTATGAGCGGTTCATAAAAAGAAAGAAAAAAAAAACTAGCCATTTAGCAAGAAAAGTATGAACGATTCATAAAAAAAAAAAAAAAACTAGCCATTTGGCAAGAAAAGTATGAACGATTCATAAAAAAAAAAAAAAAAAAACTAGCCATTTGGCAAGAAATGTGTGAACAGTTCATGTACAAATAAACCCGAACGCGCGGCGCTGTCTTACCAGGTCGGCCAGAATCTTTATGCGCTGCTTGATCTCCATATTCTCACCAAAAACTGCGCTGTCGTCCTCCTTGGGGAGAAACATATTCTCCGTGCCAGAGTCATTCAAGGAAGATGAATTCTTATCGATGGGAAGAAAAGAAGCCTTGGTAATTATTTCCTGTATGGTTAGCTGATTTATTTTCTTCTCTCTCTGTCCTTCCTCCTCTTGCTGCTCCTGCTCCTTTTGTATGGCTTCATTCTGCGTGTTTTCTTTACTGCTCTGTGGCTTTATTTCTGTTCTACAAATGGGGCAAGTCTGTTGCTGAATGAACCAAGACTTTAAGCACTCTACATGAAAGATATGAGAGCAGGATAATTTTTTGGAGCCTTCCTTCAAATCATCCCTGCATATAATACACGTGCCAACTTCTCTTAACTCCTCCTCCGTCGCATCGGGAAATTTTGTTTCGATATTCTTCGTCAATTCTCTATACCTCTGAAAAGATTTAAATCTGGATATTAATGTTTTTACAACATGTATAATATCTGCGGTCATGTGTAGTGGGAGATTACTGAAATTGTTAAGAATGAACACTAGGATGAAGACGAGGAATATTATTAAGCTCAAGATGTCGTGCAGAATGTCGAGGAAAAATAAAATGGTTGCCTTGGAGGATAATCCATTCGCTGATCTAAGGTCGATTATGTTCACAAAAAATTTAAATATCGATATTTGACAGGACTCGAATATGCTCAAGCTTTCAAAAAAGAGCCACAGGTACATGGTTGAATTTTTCAGCGAGTATTTGTAGAAGTAGGTGAACAAGGTCAGGTTGGCCACTGAAAGCAGGCACATGAATATGAATAGCTTCACTAGCACTTTGGTTCTGGGTACTCCCAATTCGAAGATCTGCCGGGATGGGGGGGAATGAGGCAAAGAATGAAGCAAAAAATGAAGCAAAAAATGAAGCAAAAAATGAAGCAAAAAATGAAGCAAAAAATGAAGCAAAAAATGAAGCAAAAAATGAAGCAAAAAATGAAGCAAAAAATGAAGCAAAAAATGAAGCAAAAAATGAAGCAAAAAATGAAGCAAAAAATGAAGCAAAAAATGAAGCAAAAGACGAAAAAAAATGAGTACGAATTAATGAAAATGCAAAAATGTGTTTTAAAAAGAAAAAAAAAAAAGGCGTGATCAATTGAACCCAATCTGTTCTACACACGAATACGTCCCTCACGTCTCCATGCACGTGAGAATCTCTTACGTGAGAAACCCGGGAGTAAAGGACCAAGTGATAAGCTTTCAAAATAACGATGATGGATAAGTATTTAATTAAAATAATGGAAGACACTTCCTTCCCATTTATTGTTGGCTTGGACAACACCAAAAATAAAATAGTGTCCATTATAAATGCCCGCGCGTTGTCTATGAGTTGCTCCACTTCCAGGTATCTCAGCTCTCCAATAAATATGTTCAACAGAAGCTTGCACAGTATAATAAAAATCATCAAAAAAAAGTTGTAAATTATCTGTATGGGTGGAGGAAAAAAAAAAAAAAAAAAAAAAAAAAAGACACATTTTTTCTTTATTTTCTGTGTAGTTATACAAATGCCAAGGAACGTTGGAGGAATATATTCGAAAATCGTACTCCTCTTGGGCATATGGAACATACATGTCTTCTGTGCAGGTCTCAAAGTTGTTCACCCCGGAAAATGGGAGGGGGTGATTTTTCCTTTGTAGCCTTTCTTCTCCCTTGCGCTTACCGTCCTTGGAAACTTCTCCGTCGACAGATACACCACAGCCGAGTAGAACTCGTTGTACTTCATGAATGAGTACATCAAAATGAAAGCCAAGCCCAGGTGGCTGAGAAGAATGTACATGCGCATGTTGACCTCCATGGTGAAGGGGTTGCGCGTTCGTTGGTAAGAATGAGGGGAAGGAAACTAACTTCTGGCATGACACGCCTTCACAATATACCAAGCGTGAATGTACGAATGAACGAGCGTGTGCCCCTCTGACGGTGACTCCTTTACCCTTTCACACGAATATGCCATGCCCTCTGCCAGGTGGTCATCCCTCCCAAATGCAAAGTTAACAAATGGTCCACCCAAGGAGATTAAAAATATACATACATATACATGTATATATATATATATATATACATATATATATTTATATATTTACAAATTAGCGTACGCACGGGAAAAAAAAAAAAAAAAAAAAACACTTCTGAGAAAAGGGAACTGGCAAAATTTCCTCCAAATGGTAGACCACCTTAAAATTCGCCAAGTGTTATATCGTACTCATGGCATGCACGTACTCGCGGGGTAGGAAAATGTACATACGTACGGTAAAACATATGCCCCTTACGTGAATAAACCTCTTTTGATTCATCCTCGCTTTGCTTCCCGTAGGGGGCGCGCGCAAGTGGAAAATTAAAAAAAAAAAAATAAATAAATAAAATAAAATAATAATAAGAGCGCACAAAGGAATATAAACGAATAAGCAAAGCGGGCAAACGAACGAGTGAACGCCGCACGGGGTGAGCACAGAACGTGGGAACTTGGTTTGGATTCCTCACGCCAGGGGTTAATCAAAATTTCGCTGTCATTATTTCGTTCACTATGTTTCTCTTCTGTTACGGGGAATAAGTATCCTTAAGACTGCCACGGTAGTATGCGAGCCTTTGTGCAGGATGTTCCTATTTTACATTACGTTAGGATGCCACTTTATATATATATATATCCCCCACTGTGTAGTGGCGCTTATGTAAAAAGAAAAGAATGGAGGGATGAATGTTTTAAAATCTTTCACCTTTGGATGAGTGTTATTCTTTCCCCCATTTTTCCTTCTACTATGTTCCTTTTTTTTTTTTTTTTTTTTTTTTTTTTCCTCCAATGTGCCCTATTTATATATATTAATTTATTACCTTGACGCACTCCCTACACATTTGAGAAGATGTTAAAGGAGTTGCTCGAAATGGAATTGCACACATGTAGATGGTGAGGAGAGAAAGAAACTACTAATGTACCTGCACACATAGTATGTTGCACCATTTCAAAGAAACTTCGAAAGTGGAGCAACCAACGTTTGTATAAAGTCACGGTAGAGGATGCTGGAAATAGACTAACCAACCAGGTGATAATTCGCAAAGTCCTCTCCCCATTATTTCCACTTCTTTTTCATCGCAAGTGGTGGGTGAACCATATGGGCATGTGTATCATATATGTGTATGCCCCTTTTGGTCGAAACGGTTTCAAGGGGGAAGGGGAGGGTGACATGAAGAACGCCCACCCACGCTGCTGCAATACATCCGGGTAAAGAAGTTAACGCAATTGATCAGTTCAATGATATTTTTGAAGAGGCGGATATGATCCAAAGATGTGTGGACGCATCGCTGATTGATAAGTTGGTGTAGCACGTGTGGTGTCATCCTTCCCCGAGGAAAATACACAACACACTTGGACGCAGCGCAGATATTACTGCGTAAAAAAAAAAAAAAAAAACGTCACAGGAGGCAAAACGGAGGAGTTAAAAAAAAAAAAAATAAACCTTTTACCTTTTCCATGCATTTCACATGCATAACAGTACCTCCTTGTAAAAGACAACCCCGCTGGGGTATTTTTCTTCTCCTCCTTTCACATAGTGGGGAAGTGAACCCCGCGAAGAAGATCCCACGCGTTACTCTTTATGTAGAGAATTAAGGCGTTAAAGTTGCTTAGTGCAAGAGAGGAATTAAGTGCACTAGGTGGGCTTTGACAAATATTTGCAGATTTGCCTGGATCTCCTTCCTCTGCATCTTGGCTCACTAACACTGGTACCTCATTCTGGGCAACGTTACTGATGAAGGAAGGGTTAAATGTGATGAATACATTTGGTCTCCAAGACATGCTTACTTTTTCATACTGTTCTGGTGCCTTACGAAGTTTTCTTTTTATTTTATTCCGGAACGAATGAATGTCCAGAATTTCGTTAAAGCATAGGGGATTGTACATCAACGTTATCTGACAAGAAAATTTCTTCTCAACGTTTTTTATAAAATGATCAAAGTAGCTCTTGTACACTAAAAGAAATTCATACTTCTGTAACCCCTTAAGCATATCACAAACTTTTGTTACCTTGACTTTGGTGATGTCGTCTAGGTACGATAGGTCGTAGGCCTCGTCCATTCTGTACATATGGTTGAGTGTTTGCGTATTGTTTTCACTCAGTACTTTTTTACTACTTGATGTTGTTACTATGTTTTCATTTTCCTTTGCATCCTCCCCATCTTCTTCCTTCAAAGATTGCTTCTTCTTCTTGTTCGATTGATTAGAGTTGGGTTGAACTCCCCCCGTTGCCGTCTGCCCCTCCGCAGTCACTTCAACAACACCCCCAGAATCCTGCGCTACCTTTATTTTCTGTTTTAACAAATTTAGGGATTTCTCGGGACTGTGGAAATTTAACACCATGTCGTAGTTCCTTCTCTGCATCAGAAAAAGTGATATCCAATTTTCCCGCTCAAAATTTATATGCAGTTTTTTTATCATTTCTAGCGACTTGCTCGCTTCGGAGAGAATTAAGTCGAATAATTGGTGGGGTAGGTCGATGAGTAGACAGTGTGGGTCATACAATGAACAGATCCAGAAGTTCTTTTTCACATCTTTGTTTTTTTTTCTCGCATGGAAGGAATTTATTAGCTTAATTTTATGTTCCTCCCTGAGGCAATTGTCATAATCCACGATGAGGGGCTTGTTCTGCCAATCGTAGCTAATCAGGAAAGACAGAAATTTCGTCAGTGCCGTTTTGGGGCATATGGAGAAGGAATCTAAGAATTCGTCTCCTATGTCAGTGGTATCTGTAGGCTCACCCAAATTGTCTGTTGTCGTTCCTCCTGATGAGGGGTCCTCCTTCTTCGATTTGCCTACCTGATGTATGTTGTTGTTTCCTTTTCTTCCCTTAGAAGTATAGAGAGTGCCTTTGGGGTTTTCCTTCCTCACTTCGGAAGGGCTCTTCTGAGAGGGAGAGATAGCGACGAGAGAGGCATCGTCTGCACTGTCACTTGCACTCGTGACACCAGCATTTGGATTTCCGTCCACGGGGATGTTCTCCCTCTCGCACAGGGTACGGTAGTAAATGCGCTCTTCCGCTTTTTCTACTCGGGAGATTTTCCTGTAAAGGCGGATCCACTTGAGAAACTGTGCATGTGGAGTATTAGTTCCGGGTAAACCTTTCTGCAAGAAAAAGGCATTCCTCTTAGCATGTCTCTTAAACTCTTCCGTGTATAAATAATATAGAACATTCTCTACCAAGTCATCACAACACCATATACCCTTACACATGAACCAAAGTTTACATATCTTCACAGACAAGTGGAAGGATGCAAATTTCGTTGCGTAAAAATAAACGAATGAAGAGACTAGCGGTCTGAAAATATAATTCTTTATCTTCTTCATATAATCTACATGCTCAATTCTTACATCGTCCAGATTTGTCACTTGAATCAGATTCCTCTCCATCACCTTACTTACAAATATATGTAATCTGAAAAGAACTAGTTTAGAACATACATCCAAACAAAAGTTCTTATTTTCCACTTTTGAAAAAAAATTCTGTCCATCCGTAGAAATCTTATTACAAATAATTCCCTTGGCATTTTCATAAATACGAAAAAAGTTCTGTGCATTTTTATAATTCACGTTATTGAATTTTATATCTACAACAACATCAATAACATTCTGTTTCTTTCTCCTATAACCCAGGTCAGTCATCTTAAGAATGTCATTTGAGCTACTCACATTACACACGGTGAAGAGTTTCTCAGTCATACTATACAAAATATTTTTCACTTCGTTATATAAATTGTTAATCTTTCCGTAGTACGTGAAGTACACATCTTTCATTAACAATGGAGAGGGAAGATACACAAAGAAGGTTTTCTTCTTCACTCTCTTTCCGCTGTATAAATGAATTCCGTCGTCCCTCTTTAGAGAATCTATTCTTTCATACAACCCCTGCTCCAAGGTGGGTGCTTCGTTGAACCTCATCATACGTAAGATATACTTGATTGCCTGTACATGCACTGATGGGTTTTTTCCTTCGTACAAATGGCTAAACAGAATCTCAAAAAAGGGATTTCCCACATTGCGATCCTCCTCCTCGCTTTCACTATCATCATGTAAACTCCTTGAAAAGTTTCTCTTCTTAGCTAATCTCGTGCCAGGCTTCTTCCACTCAACCACCTCAAAAATTGTGTTATTTTCGAATCTCCTTATGGTTGCTTTATCTCCCCAGAACTTCTTAAAAAGGGAGGATCCCTCTGGAGTGTACAGCTCCTTGGATATATCCGTCAACCTCATGACATTCTTTGTCTTTAGGAAGAAGCTCACTCCTACGAGAGTTTTCTTCTTCAAAAAAATCTTTTTGGATTTATCCTTCTCCCCAACTGTTGTCATGGGATCGGTGTTTTCTCCTTTGCGCCGCTTGCACGTGATGAAAACTTCGTGGAACAGACTCTGCGATCCGTTGCCCTGTATTATGGCGCAACCATCGTCCTCACCCCTTGTGCAGGCTCCATTCTCTTTGCCCTCTTCGTCGTTTGCTGCCTCCTCCTGCAGGCAAAAGCGCACCAGACGAACGGCCATCTCACCCAATCGATCACCCAAGCCTCGCACCAAGTTCCTCCGCACGGTCATCACCACCTCGTTGTAGTTGTGTAGGTAGTTGCTAACCATCAAGGGGAAAAACAACTCCTCTTCATAATTCATGGAGAAGCATTCATAATTCGCCGCAAACACATCGTATAATTTACCACAACGAAGAGAATATTCTGCCTTCTTCGCTTCTTCGATGAGTTCAGTCAGAGAACAAAAAATGGACTGAAACGGATCATACAGTGCATTAATCAAGAAGATGTGTGGTCCTTCTGTTGGTCCTGATGAAGAATTCCCCTTTTCTCGCTCCGAAGAAGTAAAGATTCCATTGTGGTATTCATACACATTATTACATATATCCATGCCGCTTAAAAAGCTTATCGTCTTCTTAAAAATGAGGAAGGCATCACACCTCTCCAACTTTTGTTCATGACAAACGTAGCTACAGATAAGACTCAGTGCAAAGGAGTTGATATCTGTGTAATGGACGAAATTTCCAATTCTACATTTCTCTCCCTGTTTAGGTTTTCGTTCAGTTGTTTCATCACGAGTGGAGAAGGTATGTAGTAATCTTCTGTTCAAGCACCATAACTTAAGTAATTTTACAGCCTGTCTGTACGCATTTATATTAGCAATACTCCTTTTTATTAAATTATCACACTCTATTAGGTGACATTCCGTAAGGATAAATTTTTTTAAAATGGTTCTTTTGGTGCACAGGGTTCTTATTCTTTTTGTCATTTGATCTTCTCCTGATATTTTTTCTGTACCCTTTCCACTGCCTCCCTTCTCTACAACTTTTTCCGTTCCCTTTCCATTTTTCCCATTCTTTTTCTTCTTCCCTTTTGCCTCCCCTCCTGCATTTGTTTTTTCCTCTCCCTGTGGGGGGCTCCTCTCTAACATGCCCGCATAGAACTTCCTATAAACCTGAAGCATACTCGAGGTAACCTTCTTCGAGGGGTAAAGAATCAAGTGGATATTACCGACATGCTTCTCCCTTTTATAGACGGTGAGGACTAGAATCGACTTTGAATTATTCAACCAGGTCTTTACACCCACGCTGATATCTACACTGTGAGATAAGTTCTGTTCCTTTAAATTGCGTGAAAAATCTTTGGAGAAAAAGAGATTCTTTAGCAAAATAATAAATAGGTTATGATAGTAAGGAAAATTCCTGTATTTGCATTTCCTTCCCAACATAGTGTTTAAATTATATTCGAACCCGAGATCTATGTTAAGGTGGCTATTCAACATCATGTTATTCTTGTAGCTTCCCAAAATTTTTCCTCTTTTCAGTTTAATACTTTTCGCATATGAATCATTGAATTCGTTTTTCTCCTCCTGCAATGAATTGGTTAGTTCGTTCTCCATGTCAGCCACAAAGTTGATCGTTGCATCTTTAATAAGTGAGAGCAGAGTAACATTGGTAATGTTTTTTTTGTAATAATTCATCCCTAGTAACACTTCGTTCAGGTTCTCCACGTGGTTTTCATCCTTCGTATCTTCGTAATTTCCATTATGTTCTTTCGCTAGAGTCTTCATTTTCTCGTTGTCCACATCTTTTATAGGGGCCTCCACGTTCAGGTCGAAGACCACTTCACTCTCTCCTCGGCGTGGCATGGCGATACACAAAGGGTGGGCCAGAGAACAGGAGTAGCTCTTCACGTACAGAGGGCGGCGATGCCTTCTAAGAATATGTATCCCTTCGAAGAAGGGGTTCCTACGGAAAGAAGTGTTTTTTTCCGCTTTATCTAGATTGGAAGGAGCACCCCACCCCCCTTTCTTTAATCTGTTGCGCTAGTGAGGTTAAGTCGGCTCAGTACAATATAGCCTCTTTTCCTTGTACGTACAAGGAAACTATGTAGGTGTTCCTTTTCTTTATTTAAATTTTCAAACACTCCTCCGATATATATATATATATATATATATATATATATATATATATATATATATATATATATATATATATATAGAGGTTGCTCCTTTTTGCGACTTCCTTTCTTCTCCCCGGCCATTCAGCGTTGCGCTGTTTAGCGATGCGCCCTTCTGCGGCCACGCGATAGAGGTTCCCTTGGCACATTCATGCACGGGGACACTCATTTGAAGTCGCACGCGTGGTCCTATGCAGGTGATGTACGCGTGGCCACAAAACGGAGGCAAGTTTCTTCTTCGTCCGCGAAAAATCTACACGGTGGTGAAGCGGCTACGTAATCAGAAGTCAGTTTATTTTATTTTATTATTTTTTTTTTTTATTATTTTATTTTTTTTTTTTTATGTTCTGTGGGATTACGCAGTTAAGCAGTGAATAAGTAAATGAGCGGATCCATCGGTCGCTTACAGAGCGGGGGAGTTTTTTGCCCCTCGGTCAGGAGGCGTTTTTTCCTCCGTTGTGCGGTCAAACATATGGGTGCTATCGTTTCGGGGCCAATAAGAAGTGACACCCACACATACGTATATATTCATGCATGAAGGGAAAAGGGCATATATGAAAGAAAGTAGCTTGCTTGTCACACTTCCATTGGACCAATGGCATATGATGCCACCTTGTTTTTTGCCCTCCCCCTTCTTCTTCGAGGCACCTTTTTGGAGGACACACATTAATGTCGTATGCACAGAAGGGGGAGAGGGCCATTTCCTCCCTACGTATGTGCACAGAATGAAAGAAGAAGAAAAAAAAAAAAAAAAAAAAAAAAAAAAAAGGAACACGTTGGTGAGGATCATATTGAAGCTACGCAGCTAGCCCTTCATAACTACGTAATCCTTCCGTCGAAGAAGCAACACTTGTAGAGTGATGTCAACTCATTATGGCTTATCCTCTCGCCAGCACATATCACAAAGTATCGGCGCACTTGCACGATTTAGATGAAGGGTTATGCAGCGATGTGCGCATAAGGGGGAGATGCGAAAAAGAGAGAGGGAAAATTATTACCCCTCGATTTGGCTTTTTTTTTTTTTTTTTTTTTTTTTTTTTTTCTTTTCCCTTTCCCCTTTCCCCTTTTCCATTCTCCATTTTATTTTTCTTGACCCTCCCATTTTTGAGTGATCAAACTGTGAGAGTTGACCGCGTGCATGTTAACTTTGTAACAGGTTTTCTTTTTTTTTTTTTTTTTTTTTTTCCACCCGCCTGAGGTTAAGAATGCTTGGTTACTACTCTTTCAATACGTAGGTTGCTATTGGCGTAGCCCTGTAGCGAAGAAGTAACGAAGCCACGTGGCGGCGTAGAGGATGACTTGTCCCATCCACGGGACATCACGGGGGGAAGGAGAGTGAGTCTTAGTGACAACCATGGTTGCCCACTTTCTTCAAATAACCAATGAGTAGGGCGTTCATTCTTGCCTATATCATTTTCTCTCCTGCAGTAGCTAATGCAGATAAAAAAAAAAAAAAAAAAAAAAAAAAGGGAAGGTGAAATAGAAAAGAAAAGAGATCGCTCCTCTCCTGCAACCATGGATGATGACGGGTCGTTCATCCCGAAGGAGTTGGTCGGGAAAGACATTTATCAAATTTTGGGACTCACCTTCGAGGACGCAAAGAAGGACAACATAAAAAATATAATAAGGAAGAGGTACTTGAAATCTGCGCTCCTTCTACACCCCGATAAGTTGGAGGCCTCCTCCAAGGGCACTGGTCCACATGGCACTGGCCCGCAGGCGACTGGTACAAGCGCATCCAACACGGAAAGATTCAACACTCTCAAAAGTGCATACGAATTTTTAATGAACGAGCAGCTGAGGAACAAATATAACCTGTACATTGCACATCAGAAAACAAAAAAAAAAAAAAATAATCCAAGTAGTAGTAATATCAGTCTGAGCCGCTTCTTGGACAAAAGAAAACTTGATGCACAACAGCAGGAAAAATGGATGTTCAAAAGAAAATTGGAGGCACGAGAGAGGGAGATGGCAAATAGGGGAGAACAAAAAAACAAGTGGAAAAATAATCCAGAGGAATGGGGAAGCAATGAAAAATCAGATGGTCCCACCGAGAGCAGTTACCAAAACGGGAAGAACAGTCGGAAAAAAAAAAACTCTCAACAGAATGAGGCAGACAGGGAACAGAATAATTTAGAAAAAATCAAAAAGCAGAATGAAGATTTCGTAAGAAGGCACTCCAGCCACCCATCCAGTCAGAAAAAACGCCAAAAAAATGTCTGTCAAGGGGAAGACATAGGCGTAGACGTAGACGGAGATGGAGATGGAGACGGAAGGGATAGAGTTATAGAAGTTTACCTGGATAACTATCCACACAATGTGGATCTGTTGCAAAGGTACATAGAGCAAAAAGAATTATTAACCGTCTTCCTCGACTTTAACATTCAAAAATATTACCTGAACAGGAATGAGGAACAGACTCAATGTGAAAGGAGGGTTGGCATGTTTTCCTTTAGTAATCGCACTGAGGCCATTCGTGCGTATTTACACTTCAAAAAAAATGGTAAGCACATTGATCGCCATTTTAAACTGAGGCTGGCGGTGCCTTGCAACGAGGGAGTAGAAATGCGCTCGCAGGGAGAAAGCCCTCAGAAAGGAGGAGAAAACGAAAAACCAACCAAGGACAACGTCGACAGGATGATGAACGAAATGGTGGACGAACTGGACAAAATGTTTTCCCTCTGACGTGGGCACCCATAGAAGGTGACCCCCCCACCCAAAGGGCTCCTACCCGTTGTGATGCATAACCGACGTATATTTTTTTTTTTTTTTTTTTTCCGCTCTATGCATCACCTCCAAGGGAAATCATTTGAGAAAATATTTTTCCACAACTGATCCCACATTTGTCAACTTCGAATAAGCTACATTGGCTGTATTATCAGCACATAGCACCCATATTGGCATGTATTTTTTTTTTTTTTTTTTTTTTTTTGTCAAAAATTTATCTTGCCTCCCTTGTGTGTTTGTAATTTAATCACATTTTAAAAATTATATTATTCATTTTCATTTTCATTTTTTTTTTTTTTTTTAAGTTTGTCCTTTTTAAGTTTATCCTTTTTATGTTTGTCTTTTTTTTTTTTTTTTTTTTTTTTTTTTTTCGCTCGCCTGTGTGCGACGAATTACCCGTTTGAGTTGGTCGTACAACTCTTCTGAAGGACCCCCCCCCCAGCAGGGGAAACTGAAAAAAAAAAAAAAAAAAAAAAAAAAAAAATGTAGCACATTGCTGACTGATTTATTTTCTAAACAAAATTTTAAAGCAATCCACTCTGTGGCATTATCAGGGGAGGCCACCATGCGCTTATTCATCACTCACTGCTGAGCGTGGCGGTGAAAAACTTCTCTCCCAGGTTGCACCGCAAGTGAGAAGAACTGTCTATCCAACTGTGTGCCCCGCTCACCGTCCTTTGTCCTCCATCTTTTGTCGTCCATTTTTTATTGTCCATTTTTTGTCGTCCATTTTTTATCGTCCATTTTTTATCGTCCATTTTTTATCGTCCATTATTCGTCTTCCAATATTCGTCATCCATCTTCTGTCGTCCATTTTTTATCGTCCATTGTTTTTCTTGTATGCCGCAGCAACATGTGGGAGGAGGTGCACACCTGCGCGCCGAGGGACTGCTCAACGGTGAGCATTAAACAAGAAAAAAAAAAAAAAAAAAAAAAAATTATTAAAATGAGTAAAAATATAATGATGCGAAGAAATAAATAAAGAAAAATATTATGAAGCAGAACAAAGTATATCTGTTTCATTGGGTCCCCTTTGTTTAGTTACTCCCCACACATTTTTTTTTTTTTTTTTTTTTTTTTTTCCGTTTTGTCTTTTCCCATTTTTGCGGAACGTTTTTTTCTCCTCTGCAGAAAAAGCGGGGCGTTCTTTTGGCGCCCTGCGGAAAGCGGCACAGCGGTCAAACGGTGTAGCAGCAAAAGCACGTTGCAATAAAACCACGTTGCAATAAAACCACGTTGCAATAAAACCACGTTGCAATAAAACAACGTTGCATTAGAACGACTTGGCTGGCAAAGCACATCACCCCCGCACCATTCGACATGAGAGCGCAGAGCGAAGAGGCCGAGCTGAAACGGCTACTGGACAGACTGAAAAATCAGGGGATGTTCGACGAGGTGCAAAAAAACACAGTGGACAAGAATATAGTGAAAAAAATAGCAATCCTGTACGACATTTTCAGGCGAATAAACGAGGGGAATGGAACCCTCATCGGAAATAGCAACTCCGACTTCGTATACACGAGTGACATTAAGTATGCATTAAAATACGACGACTTCGTTCGGGTGAGGTTTCACATCATCCCCGTGGAAAGAAAAAAAGGAATCCTCCGCTTAGGAGAACAGGAAAAAAATTACCACTTCATTGAAAATATGAACCACATCGTAAGTAACATATACAACCCCTCCAGTTATGATCAGTTCATAAATAATCGTATCAAGGAAGATACGGAAAAATTGAACTCCATGATCAAGTGCCTCAACGAAATTGAGTCGGCCTATATTTACAGGTACCGCAGTGACAACAACATTAAAATAACATTTGAAATATTTTGCCATAATTTTTATACCTTTCTATCATATGATTATAAAAAGAAATCATGCATACAAAACTTTTGCAAAAAATATTCCCAGGTGGAAGTTAGTAACCAATTCCAGTTGTCCACACCTCAGAATATTATTCACATAAATTCCATGGGAACTGTGATGCACCCCTCCGTTGATCAGTATGAAAGAGATACTTTGGAGAAACTCAAGCCCTTCATTTTCGAATCGTTTGAAATGGTGAAGGAGCTACACACCATGGGTCATAGGAGCAATCGTCCTTTTGGGGGGGCTCAACTGGACAACGATTTTTTCGTTAAAAATACCCATTATGAGGATGACATGAGGCACCTCATTCGCATGGAGCGGGCAGCCAACGAGTATAGGCGTTTGCGTGCCGGCTTGGCAAAGCGGTGAGCATTCAAAACGCTCAACCGGTTAAGCGATTTCGTAGCATTGCCGATTATCTGCTTTACCACGCTAGCTGAACAGAGGAATAACCTCCGGGGAAGAGTTACAGGAGGAAAGTCAACAAACCAACCAACGATGCCGCCAAATGTGTAGCTAATTTTTTTTTTTTTTTTTTTTTTTTTTTTTTTTTTTTTTTTTTCAACGCGACAGTTCAATCGCCCGTGCAATAAACGCCCAACACTGTTTTTGCACTCCTCTTCCCCGACTTCAACTTCTTCTCCATCCCCGGGAGGCTCCAACGTGAGTCGTTTGAAAGGAAATCAGCCACATCGCTTAAGTCCCTCCTCTGTCCCAGCCATAACCCATTTTTCTGTTGTTACTGAAGTGGGAGTACACATAAATTATGCCCCCACAAGGTTGATGCCCCGGTGCGCAGTACATGGGCCTCATCTGAGAGATGACGACATAGCCAAGCCAGTGGTCCACCCCCCTAAGCAAATATACCGGGCCATCGCGACACCCTTCACACGTATTTCTCCAAAAGATCACTCTCCATAGAAATGCATTCCAACGAACAGAGCACATCACACTACAGCAGAAGTGGGAGAACAACTTCACTCTTCTCCCACTGTTGACATGCTTCCAAAGTGTGCAGTTTATTATTTTATTTTTTTATATATATTTTTTTCTTGTTATTTTATTTGTTTAATTTATTTTATTTCGGGGGCCTTTTCCTAACAGCGGGAGAAACTTAGCAGAACGTAGGTATCTGCTACTGACCCTTCAGGATGGACCGCGCGCGGGGAGCCCTCTTCCAGGTGTCTGCTCGGCAGTGGGGCATGCTCTGGTTGGGCGGTGCACATTTTGCCATGCCCCCCATAGCTCCTCATCGCATGCGTAAGTATTGTGTTTCGTCCATCTCTCATGTCACAGTTGGGTGTGACCAATTGGGCCCGTGCCATGTCACACGTTCAACGTTTAACCATGTGAATATTCATCATGATTTGTTTTACTCCTTCCCATTACCCCCTTCCCATTACCCCCTTCCCATTATCCCCTTCCCATTACCCCCTTCCCCGTAACCTTCAGCGAGCCGAGACATGACGTACTACCCTTGCCGCAGACAGGAGGGACACAAAATAGTATGTTGAAAAAGAATATGTTGAAAAATAATATGTTGAAAAATAATATGTTGAAAAGTAGTATGTTGAAAAATAATATGTTGAAAAATAATATGTTGAAAAATAATATGTTGAAAAGTAGTATGTTGAAAAGTAGTATGTTGAAATATAGTATGTTGAAAAAAAGTTGCGGGGGCCAACACCTACACCCACATGCTACGTACCTGTTCACTCACATAGATCTACTTCCCCCCCCCTGCACTCAACCTCTCCACAGGAACTGATGTTAGGAAAGCACCGGAAGAGGAAAATCAACCCTCCCGTCTACCCAGTCCACCCAAACGAAGAAAAAAAAAAAAATCTTAACAACTTCATAACCTACAAGGACCTGAAAATACGATGGAGGAACACCTCAAAAAATTATAGGAAAAAAGTGACGATTGCCAGGAAGTGGAAGAATTTGCATTGCATCTTTCCGATGAACAAACATTCCTGCATTTTTATTTTTCACAAAAATTTGCCCTATACTCGTTTTAAAAGGAAGGAAGGGATTTGTGCTGAGGGGAGGAGCTATGCGTCCCCGCAGGGGAATAGTGCCACCGAGGATGGGGCCGTCAAACAGGTAATACAAATCAATGTGTAGATTTGTTCAAGTAGAGAAGAAGAAGTCGCGCCCACGTGCATGTACCAACATGTCTACATAGGTACACAATTATGTACCACTGTTCATGTAATTTTTTTTTTTTTTTTTTTTTTTTTTTTTTTTTTTTACCCCATCAGATATGTGATAATCGTGACGGAGCTGTTCCAAGTGTAGCTGCCACTGCGCAAAGTGCAAAAATGAATGGCACGGTAACCAGGGGGAGGAAGGCCAGAAATAGGAGTACGATACATATGCGCCAATTAGAGGGGGAGGCATGTAAGGTAGAGGAAGATCCAAGTCAACAGAATCATTCCTACGAGGTGGATTCGATCCCCCAAGAAGATTCAACAGTCGAGTTGAACTACCACGAGGTACCCCCCCCAGATGTGCAGCACCTGCTCCGCAAAGGAACAGAAGATCTCTTCTGCATTTTTAAGTCAAATTTTACAAGTGAGCATAAAGTAACAATTGGAGATATTGTACAGACAGAAAAAATACATCGAAGGAAAGCAGGCGATGTCGTATACTTTGGAACAGTTCTCCTTGTGGGTTCCAAAGATTTTACAATAATTGGGAAACCCACTGTGCCCTACTGCAGAGTGAAAGCCACAATAGAGCAGATAACTCTAAGCAAAGAAATCTTAAGCTTCCGATATAAAAAAGTTAGGAGGTCAAGTAGGTTCCTTAGAATCAAACACTGGATCACTATCCTAAAAATAGAAGATATTATTATCGACACAAAGCAGCCTATTAAGGATGAGCGGAGAAAACCCCTACAAATTTTGGACTTGTGGGCAAATAGATGGCTGTACGAAAGGGAATTGAATTTTATTAAGTTTAATGAAAATGGCACTGCTCCTTTGGCCGAACAGATTTATGATATAATTGAACACCAACCTAATACTTTACATCGCCGGGGACTTACCGACTGCTACCGATTTTACCCTGACCCCAAAACCCCGCAGAGGTATTAGGGATTCGCCAGTATAGCAGCGGAGGGTGCAGGCATAAAATTGTGTGACAAAATGCCCTTGCCGTTTCTCCTCCCGCAAGGGTGTGACAAGTGCGCTGATGTGATAAGCACGACGATGTGACCATTTGGGTGAGTGTATCAAGTATTATATCCATTGCGTGGTTGTATTTTCCGCGCCATTTTTTTTTTTTTTTTTTTTTTTCCGTCGCGCAATGCAGCTTCCACTTTTTTTTCTTTTTTTTTTTTCTCCCCGGGGTGCAATTATGTATACTCCGCCACCCAACCGGATGAAACACTCCCGATGAGGAATCTCTTTCCGCGAAATTTCCCCGCAGAAAAGGTCTCAATTGTTGCTTCAACTACGTTTAGTTCGCGTCCCACAGAAAAAAAAAAAAAAAAAAAAAAAGGAAAAAAAAAAAAAATACCAACAACCTGAATTGCATTTTGAGCACCATTCCGAATAACAATCCCAATCATATCCAACTGCACGATGTGAATGCAGAGAAACACCGAGCGGAACACTTGTGATAACCCCCTTCCCATTTGCATATAGGCCTCTACGGCGTAGCACACGTGGCGCATACTATGGGGGTGAAGTTCGAGTTCTTTAGATTTTTCAAGCTGAACTACTACGCCTTTTACGTAAAGAAGGAAAAGCTTTACACCTTCCTGCATACCACCACGGCATATTCCCTCGTGGGCGTGACCATTTATCTGGGTTAGATTTCCAACTCTACTGAGTTGCCAAAGGGCAGCTGTGATAATATACCCGCCTCAGTGTAGCCGCCATATTGTATTGGTTGGTCCACTCTCATACGCACTTTCCTCCCCCGCAGGATACTCCTTCTTTCACATGTGGAACGACGCAGTACATTACTCGTACAAGCACTACATGAGGAAGGAAGTAAGTGCGAGTGAAGCGTCAACAAAGCGCTGTTGCGTGCATTCCGAAAAGAAGTGGGAAGTGTGTGAATGCCACCGTAGTTTCCATTAACGCCTGCTAACAACAGGCCATATATTCATAAATATATGTTTAATTTCTTTTTTTTTCATCTACCTGTCGAAGAAACAACGCAAAGAACTGTACGACAAAATTAGGATGGCTCGGGAGAATGGTCTAATCCCGAAGAGCGAAGTAGATCTCTCCAGTTAATCAGCAGATTGGACAAGCGTCTAGCCAATATAAAAAACCACGATAAGTAGCCAATCAAATTAGTTAGCCAAAAAAAAAAAAAAAAAAAAAAAAAAAAAAAAGTTCACACATTTTGTGCGTGTCAAAAGGAACACTCTTCTAAGAAAAACAACCCATGAAGAGAGAACCCGTTAAAGGGGTTAAGGCGAATCTACACCACTATTTTGTACCACCCCCAGGGGATGCTTCCCCCAATAGTACAATCACATTTGTCGGATAAGTAAAACCAAGCAGGTTGCTCACACAGAAAATATTACCTGAACAGGTCAGCTTATTTGCATGAACAAGTAGAATAAAAAAAAAAAAAAAAAAAAAAAAAAAAAAAAGCGTATACAGCATTCCCCTCTCGTTATCAGGGATCTTATACAGTTGCACACAATCAAGCCAACGGAACAGGTTGACCCTTCCAAACAGATAGATACCACATAGAAGAATCACCTATCTGTGAAAAGACACAAAGAAGAAGAATAAACGTACCTTTACTTAAACGTGAAAATGAAGAGAAAAACACAAAACATATGGTGTCTGATTCTTCCCCTTTTTTACGCCCTCCTGCCGACACAAATTGAAAGCAGTTGTTGTCATAGCGCCAAAAGCAAAGATGGCTATCCAATGCCTATGTATTTTTCCAACAATATAAATATAAAGTTTTTATTTGATTTTTTGCAAGTAAAGGATGAGTACGAATTTGTCCTCTGCAACATTGTTTGTATTTTGTTGGGCTTCCTATGTGTGTACGTTAAAGTGTTGAAGAAAAAAGCTTTTATGAAAGATTCGAATGCATTGAAGACACGGATGGGCATGTTAAGTACCCTCTTTTTTTCCAGAAGTGCTGTGTACGGGTGGTTGTCTTTTCTCAATTACACAATTGATTTTTTGTTGATGCTTATTGTTATGACATTCAACGTGTTCATCTTTTTAAGTACCATTTTTGGGGTGGCCTGTGGTTACCTTTTTTACGGCCACCGGTTAGCTCTGTGAAGAGTAATACACCCCACTGTAGTTTTTTTTTTTTTTTTTTTTTTTTTTCTTAACTTATTGTTAAACAACCTCAGTGCTCGACTCTTTATAAAAAACCCTATATTGTCATCCTTAAAAAGGGAAAATAGAAATTTCCCCTGGAGTGCGACTTCACCCCTGTTTTCGGAAAGAAGAAAAAAATATATATTAATTTGGAAATGAAGGGGAATACATTAATTGTGTAATTTCCCCGTGTACCGCACTTTTAACGAGCTCTTTTTTTTTTTTTTTTTTTTTTTTTTTTACCATTTTAACAAGAACGTAATTCCCTTTTTAAGCGTGAAGTAGGGCAAAACACATTCATCCGAAAAAGTGCATACCACACCACGTATCATGTTGTTGTATCTGATTTTTGCGCAAAAGGTTTTTTTACAGATTGCCTACTTGTTACTGTAATTTGGAACATAGTGTTCCCTTTTTTTTTTTTTTTTTTTTTTTTTTTGCAGATTTTGAATTTCCGTTGTTATTCTGCATTTCTAGGACGCGTCACATTTTTTGTTTTCATTGTACGTAAAGTTGGTTATTTTATTTTTTTTTTTTTTTCCAGGGGGAAGACAAATTTATATTGCTAGTGTTGTTCCGAGTTTTCCCCTCATTATTAAATTGTCATCTGGAATTATCCAGCTGTAGGGTGACACCGTTGCCTTGTCGCCACTGTTCCGCTTGAGAAAAAAAAATGGACTCAACAAATATTAAACAGGGGCTAAGCAACGAGAACAGCGACGCAACGCTGAAAACGGGAGGCGGTGCACACAGTGCCGAGATGAAAGGAGAAGTGACACCGACTGAAGGGCAGGCCGAACTGCACATGGGGGGGATGAACACGGATGTCGATACGGTTGAGGGTGGCACTGCTAAAGACGCGCGATCTGTGCAGAGACAAAAGGGATACAAAGGGGATACCCAAGGGGATACCCAAGGGGATACCCAAGGGGATTCCCAAGGAGGGGGCGATAGCAGAGAGGGTAACTTCAAAAAGGAGAAGGACCTCATGGATGGTCATTCAACCGACCGGAAGAAGAGCGAAGAACAGAGAGAGGACCCCACAATCAGAAGCGACGTTGAATTTCACAAGCTTTACGAAAGTGACGAAAACAATTTTGTATCCCCCCGACACAGCTCCACTAGCGAGTCCGTAAAAAAAGAGGAGCTAGACAAAGAAAAAAAAAAAAAAAAAAACAACAACATGATGCTTAACACAACAATGCTGCAGTCATATATCCACAGAAGCTACGACAAAGTATCGAGCGCTTTTATTAAAACTTCAAAATCACTCTTGAAGAAGACCAGCAACATTGCCTACTGGGAGGAAGCGGAAATGGCCCACAGATGGGAGGCACGTCCAAAAGGGGAAAGCTCCGACGGGTTCAATGAGGGAAGGAAAATTACAAGTGCCAGGGCAAGGCTCCTGAGAAATTTCCTTATTGAACCAAGAAATGGAATGGAAAGTAAAACAGCAATTACATCGAATTACCTCTCGGCCGATCATCAGCCAGACGGTGAGCGGGACGGTGAGCGGGACGGTGAGAGGGACGATGAGCGGGACGATGAGCAAGACGAAGATACCTTCTTCAGATTAAACTTCGACATAATAAATAAAACGTTAAGGGAAGATAATAAGTGGGGGGAGGAGAATAAGGAGCGAATGATGTGGAAGTGCAGAAACCTACTAAATAGCAATGATACGACTCAGCTGTACAACGAAATTGACAACCTTTACGAAGAGAGGATCCTTCTCGTTAAATTTATTAACTACTACATGGATATAAGTGAGAAGAATCAACGTGAACTTCACAAGATTCAGACATCTTACGAGATTCTTCTGACAGAGAATGAACAGCTCAGTCAGAACAACATTACGTTGAAGAAGCACATTGATTTGTTGCGCACCGGGGACACACCCGCGCAGGAGTGATACCGAAGCCGAAGTTACAATGAACGTGGCGAACGGAGGAGGCGGCTCGTCTAACCCAAGGAACGAATCTCCAGTTGGTCCTCCAAAACGGCATGTCAAACCTCCTTTGCGTCTACACCTATTGGTACATGCGCATACATGCACGCTTAACCCGTAGTGCAAGTGAACAACATATCCTAAACCATACAACCCTCCTACACAAACACAGTTAGTTGATTGCTTTACCTACTCTATCCTTATTGCCTATCTGCCTCCAACACATGTGCACACACAGAAACGGTTTGTTCAATTCGGAGCAAAATTTAACAATTTTTTTTTTTTTTTTTTTTTTTTTTTTTATCGACTTTGCGACGGGGGCAATTCCCCAACGGAGGAAAACACCATCGCATGAAAAAATTGCGCAGGTGATGTACGTCATTCGAAACGGTGAAATGCACTACAAGTGACAATCCCCCCCTTTGCAGTTCGTCTACATAATAATGTGAAAAAATCGGGGAAATTTACGAAGAAAAAAAAATTAAGGGGGAAATAGGTACCTGCGCCCAGGATCCCACATATGCAGGATGTACCATCCCACGAAAAAACGCACAATTAATTTAAAAGTAATTGCTTCATGTAAAAAGACGCAGAAATGGATCAACAGAAAAATTTAAAAATGAAAAGATATTTAAACATCTTACTTATTTTTGTTTTTGCAAAATTAAAGAAAATAAAAAATGGCTAGACACTTTATTGCAGCTTTGCGCATCACAACATTCCTCGACTCATCTTCTTGTCATACCTGTGCGAGGAGGGGAAAGAAAAAAAAAAAGGAACACGTTGGTGAGGATCACTAGGTCATTCATATTAGGGTGGTGGATATCTCCCGAAAAATCTCCTCAGTTCGGAGGGCTAATTAGGAGATGTTGCACTTTTCCATTTCTCCTTCTTACTGTCGTCTGTGGGACTTCCCCTTGTTGGTCGTCTTCTTCATGTAGTATCGCTTGGTCCTGTTTGCTACGAGGGAGTAGGAGGAAATAAGGGCAAGGATAGTTATAGCGCACAGAAACCGGTGCACTGAAGAAGCAGATTTTTTTTTTTTTTTTTTATTACCTCCATCAGAACATCCGTCTCCCTTGGGCACATCCTCTGCACCGTCAGGAATCCTAGCGCCATGGTATTGCCTGGGTGGTCTGCCTCTCCTAAAGGTTCGTTCTCCCCGATTGGTATGCCCGCGGGGGTCACCAGCACCACGCCCACCGTCAGGACCACGTCGACCACCAAAACCGCCTCGATAAGAAAACCCCCCCCTATCAGTAAGACCACCCCGATCGGTAACACCACGTGGGGGAATCCCGTCACTGCCGCCGCTCCCATGTTCATCATTCTTCCTGTAAGACTTGCGGGGTAACACCTCATTATGAAAATCTTCCAACGAGCCATCTTCTGGGAATTCATCAGAACTACTGGACCTATCGAGCAGATCAAAAATTTTGTTTTTATTTTCTTCGTCCAAGTTATCATTGGTGTATCTGCCTTTGGTACTTTTCCTTCTGTGGAATTTTTCCATCCGCGTGCGTTCCCGAAGCACGTCCAGAATGTTCCTCTGCCTATGCTTTGTAGTCGCGCGTGGTTTGTCGCACTCAACGCGGTTGACCCAACGTACAGATCTCCGTCCATCATCCCCTCTTCGATCATCCCCACTCAGGCTACGACTACTCAGGCTACGGCTACTTAGGTTACCACTGCTTATGCCATCGCCACCTGTGTCATCGCTACCTGTGTCGTCGCCACCTGTGTCGTCGCCACCTGTGTCGTCGCTACCTGTGCCATCGCTACCTGTGCCATCGCTACCTATGTTCTGGATACTCGTTCCGGCTCCCATGCCTGTCGAGAGGATCTCCTCCACAGCCTTGCAAACGTCGAAGTTGTTCCTCCGCAGAACCTTCAGTACAACACCTTCGACCTTCAAATTCGTAATCTCCATGACGCGCTCGATCTCGTCCCGATATTTTTTCAGGCACATTTTCTTCACACCCTTTTTACCATTCACCTTTAGAAGTTCGTTTAGGTAGAAATAAAAATGTATATCAAGTGTATCCTTCAGGACAAGTGTTTGAAGAAATGTCCAGTTGCATAGATGCATGTCGTTTCGTAAAAAATACAACAGATTCATTTCTTCACTTTTTTGTTTTAACATATCGATAATAATGGAGACCACTACCAATTTGTTCTTTTCGTTCCCATGCAGAAGGATGTACTTGATCATCATGGTTAGTACTTGCGCGAAGAGGTGTCGCAGGTAGAGCAAGTCCTTGCGGATGGGCTCCTTGAGGCTGTCTTCGTACAGGTGATGAATCTGATATAACGAGGGGGGAAGATGAAACAAGTGAATTAGTGATGATAAGGATACATGTGCGGGGATGACGTTATCGCATGTTGGTATATAATGCATTGTCCAATTGAAGATGCCTCCTCTCCCCTTTGCCTACCATTTCGAAGTAAGTCTGCACCACCAAGTGGAGGAAGGAACTGCCACTGCAACCCTCCTCCCCTTTAAGAATCTCCGGCGCAGAAGTGGACAGAGAGAACGACCCCACGTCCACCCCCCGATAAAACATCAACCTCAAGAGGATTAAATCATTCGTCTGCTTATTTTCGTTACGATCGAAATAATTAAAAGGATGAAAAAATTTTATGAAACAGAACACAGCAACTATGAACTCGTTAATCTTGAATATGAGGTTCTGTACATTTCCCCTGTTATGTGCATAACGTCCAACCTGATCCTTCACAGACTTCACCTCCTCGTACAGGAATGAGAAATATTTATTTATGCTGAAGAAATTTATTTTGTTTAATCTGTATGCCTCCTTTAGCAAAATTTCTATTTCCTTTTTTCTCCTTTTCGATCGATGGAACATCATGATGATATCCATAAAAACGTGTATTTTTATGAAGGTAGATTTTATAGTACTCATTTCCCGCCTATCCCTGTTCAGGTAAATTCTGAACAATTTCATGTACAGTTTGAAAATGTGTCTATCGAATGGTAAGTACTCCTTCTCCTTTTGCTCCTCCGGTCGATCAAACGGCAAGTCGTAACTTCTATTCTGATTTAATAAATGTGAAAAGAAAAAGGAAGTCAAGGACCCGTTTCTCTTCACTGTCGCGATGATGTACTCATCGCTCTGTCGTAACAGATGGTCGAAGCATCTCTCCACAAACTGAAAATACAGTTGACGCTTTTCCTCCTCCACGCCTTTCGTTTCTACGTAGAGAAAGGGCTCCCTGAAATGGCCCTTCTGTTCCATTCTAAAGGGGGGATAAAAGCCAAAGAAAAAAAAAAAAAAAAAAAAAAAAAAAAAAAAAAAGGGGACCAAAATACTTAACAAGTATTGTCCAAAAGTATGGTTAGGAAAAAAAACCCGCAACTATTTCTGCCAAATGGCACGACACCAGACAATTATGATTAGATAGCCATGCCTCGGGTGCTCCTCCCGTTTAAATCCTTTATAAGGAGCTCGACTTGTCGTGCTCTCTCTTCAACTTGCTGGAGTTCATAACTTCGTCCAGTACGTTCATATTTGACACCTGCGGGTTATCTTTCGAACGATTTTTTATAAAGTAATCACACTCTAGATATCTCTGTGTGCAATTCCAGATGCACTTTTTGTTCGTGTTGCTCAGGCTTTTTTCTGAAAAAGGGTAAAACGGGAAAGATAATGTTACGTGGGGGAGTTGTCTTCTGTTCGGCTATATCAGGGTGTATTGGTATGTATTGTCACATTTTACCACTCTTTTTTTTATTTATTTTTTTTTTTAGTCTTACCTGGGTAGCTCACGCATTTATCGAAGCAGTAGGACGATATCTTGCAGGTCTCCTTGAAGGAGCTTATTATCTGCTCGATGAGGGGTGGGAGAAGGAGTACACGTTAAAGGGTGAATGGTTGAGGAAGGGTTCTTTTATAAACCTTTGGAAAGCGTCGTCCACTGGGGGGAAAACATCACTGTGATAAATCACGCACATCTATAGGTATTTTGACAACACTCACGTGTTCCATCGTGCGTCTATGCGGGGCACACCGACGTCGACATCACCAAAAAAAATGGTAGACATACCTTGTTTAGGGTGTTCAGTTGGGATAGAAAATTATTAACGTTGCCATCATCCTTGGTATCGTTATCCATTGTTTGGTAAAGGGGGGTGGTATGCACGGACGATGTAGTGTATTCTTCACTTTTGGTAGACCCGTTCTTCTCTTCCCCGTGTAATATCTTCTTATGTCTTCACAAGTTGTTGTAGGAAGCCCACGTTCACCTCCTTCAACCCGCGTGTACGTCTCGTTTCCTTTTTTAAATGCACTCCTTTACAAGAGATTGCTCGATTAAGGAACACGAAAAAATGGTAAAAAGGGTAAAACGACGTCTCGATGTTTTCTCACCATTTCAGGGCATGTGGTGCGAATGCGCACGATAGGCCATCTGTGTATGTTGCCTCGAGGGAGAGGTCCTTTACTAAGAAAGCGCGTGATACATAAAATACATGTATACACAGCGTGGTATCACCAAATTGATAAAGGCAGGAAAATGCAAAAAAAAAAAAAAAAAAAAAAAGAAAAAAAAGAAAAAAAAGAAAATAGAAAAAGAAAAAGAAAAAGAAAAGAAAAAGAACGTTTTGTAAAAAATAATGTTGTGAAAATTTTTTCAATTCTATTGTTCTTTATTAAGAATAATGACGTTCCCGTTTCGCACCCGTGACATTTGCCTCTTTCAAGTGGAATTCGTCCTTTTTTTTTTTTTTTTTTTTTTTTTTTTTTTTTAATTGGAGGCACTTTTAAGCGACAAGGAGAATTTTGCTTTTTTTATATGACTTGATTTTTTTTCCTACTTGAGAAATGAAAAATCATGGGAATGTACAACTGTCGATCGAACTGGCCATTCCCCCTCGCCCTTTTTCCTTTTCGCGATCCCCCCAGGAAAAAAAAAACTGGTAGGAAGTTCGTAAGTCAACACTATCGGGGGGAAAAATGAACGCGAACAATAGGCAACTAGTCAAGGATATCTACAAAATAGGTACTGTGTGCAACTGTGCGAATGTTGCGTTGTACGACATTTGCGCATGTTGGGATAGGCAACAGTTTGCAACGTGTGAAAGATGACCGAGGGAATATTTCAGAGACCACCCAACTGGTTAGGTCACTCCGATCACACAGCTGTACTCACCACGATCCTTCCGTTTTCTTCCCACGGCGTGTAGGACTAGACCACAAGGACTTCATTAACATAGAGAAACTGGAAGAAATATATGAAAAGAAAAAAAATGTAAAGCTACGGAGAAGCGAAATTGTGTACGCCCTGAACATCCTCGAAAATGCAAGAGCCTGCGCCATAAAAAATGAAAACAACACTATCATAACGAGGATGCGAAGTGAAGAAGTTACCAAGAAATTGAAAGAGCTGAGCGACATTGATTTTCTAATTTTTACCAAAGTGGAAAATAGCCA
This sequence comes from Plasmodium knowlesi strain H, assembly GCF_000006355.2. Classification (NCBI taxonomy): domain Eukaryota; phylum Apicomplexa; class Aconoidasida; order Haemosporida; family Plasmodiidae; genus Plasmodium; species Plasmodium knowlesi. The sequence goes on from NC_011914.2 coordinate 1,623,666, forward strand.
AAATAATGGAATTTGGACAGCTGACCTCAGGAAGCAAACCAAACTTCTAGTAAGATATATATATCCTACATACATATATAGTATATATATATATATTTCTTTTTCTTGCTTTTTACCTGACCTGGTCATAATTTTGGGAAAAAAAAAAAAAAAAAAAAAAAAAAAAAAAAAAAAACGCCTAGCCTCGTTTTCTGAACGGGACAGCTTGTGTGAACTACACCCTTTAGTTGTTCAAAATAGATCGCCCATGTTGTTCACACGCATGTAACGGGGGAGGACACACGCCCTCATTTTTATTCTGTTTCCTTTTTTTTTTTTTAAGATTCACCAAGTTCAGAAGGGCGTCAAACTCCTGTGCGAGTGTAAACTGATCAAGCAGGTGAGGCAGGAAAAAAAAAAAAAAAAAAAAAAAAAAAAAATATGAACCGTTCAGGCAAATTAGCGTATTTTTTATTTTTTTTTTTCCCCCTCTCGTTCAGGTAAATAACATTCACGTGAAAAATCGAAAAATGTACATATTGTACGATTTAGAAGCCTCAGAAAAGGTAATCGAATAGAGTGTGCATAGGAGGGGGTCCAACTAATCACCCGAAAAAACCCTATACATAACAACACAAGGAGTCCAACACGACCGTTTTTGGCCTTCTCTCTGTCACTATGCTCTTGGCTATCATTCTTTTCTGCCTCCATCCTACTTCACGGCGCAGGTCATAGGAGGATCCTTTTACACCGACGGGGAATTCAACAAAAAGGTGGTAGACTACATACGGGAGAACATTTGCTTTTACCTCTACAACAACAACAACTCGAATGTCCTGTCAGTCATTAATTACATAAAAAACCTGAACAGCAGCATCGGCTATTTCTCTGACAATGATATATATAGAGTAATAAAAACTTTGCTGTATGAGGAGCGAATAAAAATTTACAAAAATGGTAATGACGAGGAGATTATTTATTATTACAATAATGAGAAGAAAAACTACTTTAGCAACTTCCCCTGCTTCTCCTGTGACATTTTTAATAAGTGTAACTCGGACACGAAAACAGCCATTAATCCGAAGAACTGTGTCTACTTGAATTTTTACCTTAACCTGGAGGTAATTCGCGAATTTATGGCGACCGATTACCATGCTTCCATCACAAGGAGGGGAAATGTCGTTATCTCAGCGAGGTGATAAGGCGCCTCGTGTATCAGCCGACCCATGTTGACAGCTCCACAGGGTTACACATCCTTCTTCTTTCCCATTTCCTGCCCTTCCTACAGAATGAATAGCACCATCCCTTGGGAGAAGAAGAGATAAACGCGAGTTAAGCACCCGTCAGAGGATCAAGACAGGAATGCTTTGTCCCCTTTTTTGTACTCTTCTTCTTTTTTTTTTTTTTTTTTTTTTTTTTTTGTATGCTCTCTTTCGCCATATACATAACATATGCAGCGAAACGAAGCGTGGGTTAGTTTATATGTATTAAATTCTCTTTAAATTTGTTATACGATTGTCAATCTGTTTTTTTTTTTTTTTTTTTTTTTTTTTCTGTCCATTTTTGAAGACCCATCGTATAGGTGTGTCCTTTTTTTTTTTTTTTTTTTTTTTTTTCGAACTTGCGAGTGCATTTGTCAAATTGGAAGAAAAGACACCTCTGTACTTTATTAAATTTTTTTTTTTTTTTTTATTTCCAAACGAGTGGTGAATGAAGGGAGCAATTTAATCAATTGCGAATGAATTATTAACATAGGTACAAGCATAAGCAATGTTCCTAATGTAGTGTACCGCTTAACGTGGCATTGTGCATTTCCGCCCTCAACGGGTGACACCTTTGAAGGGGACAAAAAAAAAAAAGAACAACCCGCACCAGTATGAGTGGAAGAACAAAAAGGGGAAAGGATTACACCCGGATAAAGGAGCAAAAAATAGTGCAGTATGATTCGTAAAAGTGGAACCTTTTTTTTTCTTTTTTTTTTTTTTCTTTTACTACTGAGTAGTGATTCCATTTCATACGTTCCTCAACCTGCTCAGGAAAGAATGCGAAATAACGAGGAGTGACTGCGAGGAGTTTATTCGGCTCGTCAAAAGGTAAGGCGTTGACAGAAGGTTAAAAAATAAAAAAATAAAAAAATAAAATGGAAATGTCTTCCTAATTTGTACGGTGCATGCGACGTCACCCGTAGTGACAGTAGCGGATCAGATGGAAAAAAATCTAGTAGGACAAAAAAAAAAAAAAAAAAAAAAAAAAAAAAAAAAGAATACTTGATTGAAAATTTCCAGACCACTCCTCACCCTAACGTACAATTTCTTACCGCAAAAGGTTCGGCAAATCATTCACAGAAAAGGACTTAGCTGACTACTGCCGTTTAAATAACATCCCGATAAGCGAGTAAGCTCTGTGGAAATCTCCTCAGCGTCTTATTATATTTCAACTTCTGTCATAAGCGGATGCACTTTTGTTTGCTGATACCTTTAAAATGAACGCGCATTTATTCTACGAGCTTCTTGCACCCCTCGCAGACACACCATAGAATGCATGTTCGAGGAGTTCTTTCTGAACAAAAAAAATGAGAGGGAGTAAGTTCACGGGGAAGAAGTTATCCGTGTGGTTCCGCTTTGTTAACTCATTTTGTGAACGCTTTGTATGAACACTTTGTATGAACACTTTGTATGAACACTTTGTATGAACACTTTGTATGAACGCTTTGTATGAACGCATTGTATGAACGCTTTGTATGAACACTTTGTATGAACGCTTTGTATGAACACTTTGTATGAACGCTTTGTATGAACACTTTGTATGAACGCTTTGTATGAACACTTTGTATGAACGCTTTGTATGAACACTTTGTATGAACACTTTGTATGAACGCATTTTGTTAATATACCCCACTGCAGGAGCCGCGAAATCACCGCCGACGATCTGATATCCTTGACATCCAAAAAAACGAACAGATGCTTCTACGTGCCAGTTGTCGTATACATAGGTGATGCCACAGTGGGCACAACGAAAAACTGGGGATACAGTGAACCAAAGGAAGTTACTCCCTCTGTAGCCTGCGCAAGATCCACCTTCCACTTGTCTCCCCCCACAGGAAAGTGTAACCATATACGGAGCTACGAAGAAGGGCTCATAAAGGAAAAGGAAAAAAAAAAAAAAAATGAAAAAATCGAAAGAGACAATTTGAGAAGACAAATCCAAAGAGACAAGAAAAATAGGGAGAGAAATGAACGGATGAATTACGTTTGGGAAGATGAACTTTTCGGGAGATCCAAATGTTGCAATGAAGCCATGTCGATAGATCACGAGGGGAAACTCACCCTGGAGAGCACCAATGTGAAGGGAAGAAATAGTGACAGCGGGGAGGGGGGTCAAATTAGGGGATCCAACCCGGAAGGGGTCCAAAATGATGAACTTCTCAACGGAGAACCGAGACCCAGAGAAACGAACTGTCAAAACACAGAAGAGCCGCATGAACAGGTAGATTGTCCAAAGGAAGTCGAAGCAACTGAAAAAAAAAAAGGCAACCAAAGCATCCACAACAATGATAATAGAAATAACAGTGAGAAAATGAAAAAGGCCACGCCCGGACGAAAAGGAAAAAGCGCACCAGGAAGGAAGAGCACCGGCGCTCAACAGGAAAAGAAAACGAGTGAGATACCCCTCACGGAGGAATCAAAGCAACTCCCTCCGCAGGAGCAAAAGGCGAACAGGAAAATTTACTACGATTCCCTAATGCAGCGAGTGATAAATAATATAGAAAAAAAAAAGGAGAAAAAAAAAAAACACCTCACAACATTCAACTTTGTTACTTACTACAAACTGCATGAGCTGATATATATTTCTTTTCTGGTGGACAAGTATCAAGGCTACTACCAAGGTAGGCTAGGGAGGGGGAGGGAGATGATTACCAAAACAAAGATATAAGGGATAGCACCCTATGTGTCTGTGCCACTACATGTGTAAATGTGTGTGTCCCACTTGGTAATGCCTTTCCCTCCCGACAGGCAAAGAAGAGAGCGACTTGATCGAAATTTATATTGAGGAGCGGAAGAAAATCGATCGAAGTAAATGTAACAGAGAAGATGCCCCAGGAGAGACCACCATAAAAAGTGGCGAAGAAAATGTGCAAGGAAAAATCCACTCAACTGTAGAAGACATGAAAAAGATTACCCTCGAGGATGTTGTACAGAAATACAAAGGTGACAGGGAGAAGGAGGAAAAAAAAAAAAAAAAATTAAAAAAAAAAACACATAAGTATATACATAGTAAGCAGCTAGCCAATTATCAATTTGTCGGAAAAAATATAAAAGAAATAATGAACTGTGTTTTGTACAACTTAAACATATTTTTCAACGACAAACTATTAGATGTCGAGCGTGTGATGGAAGAGTACAGCACCGTGGTGCGCAACATTTGTGAGGACACACAAACCAGCCATGGAAATGTCTGCACACAGGTCGTTATACCAATTGATGCGGATAAAACGCAGAAAGAAATTCTCAATGGGAAAAACACCCTTTCTGAGGAGATAATCCAAGGGAATCAGAAGGTTTCCCTTATTGGTGAATCACCCCCGTTAAACGAAAGGGGCGAAGCAACAGTTATTATAAATTCGCCTACATGTGATAGTCTCTCCCGCTTGAAGAACAAGAAGAAATGGGTCCCAAATGTGGAAGTCGCTACTTTTGATGAACTAAGCGGAACAGGGGGGGAGGTGAAAAAGGAGATCACCAAAGGGGATGATAACCCAAAGTGCGCAGAGGGAGTAGCGGGCACAGGTGGAGACAAAGACGAAAAGGAAGGCAAAGCAGAGGGGGGAAATAAAAACATAATAAGAGGGCATAAGGGATGGCGCAAGAAACGAATGCACACTTTTAAGAGGCCCTCTGGTACATACCACTCCGAAAATGATGAAGAAGTGGATGCGGTGGCCGACGTCCAACTTGATAACGAAGAAACTGCATCCGATTATAACATAAGTTACGAGAATTTAAAATACAGCAAGGAAGAAATAAAGCAAACAAATTTCATTTACCATTTAACTCATGATATAAACAAAATTGAAACATTCAGAAGGAAATATTTTTACGACTTTTTTTTTATGTACATGGTAAGGAAGCTCTTCTGGAATGTGCTTTGTTTGTATTACTTGCACTGGAAGGAACGGCTAGCAGAGGATGCATCAATGCGGAGTGGGTCACCAGTGGATGCCTCCCCGTATGAATCAATGAAGAGCCACCCAAGCAGCCCAGGCCTGGATGATGACAACCTAATCCTGTACGAAAGCGATGTCAGCGTTAACAACACGAAGAAGAACAAGGCCATGCTCTACAACACTAACCAGAAGCTGTGCTACAACCTGGACCCCCTATTTAAATTAATTCGTAACGAAAAATTGCTCATTTACCTTCGATATGATCAAAATAAAAGAGTCAAATGTAAGAATAAAACTGAGTACGTGTACAGAGAAATATGGCAGTACCTTATTTTAACGAATTTAAAGAAGAAGTCGGAAGATGGGGCATATGGCCCTTTCAGTGAATTCGTCCTCTTTCACCAGGACTGAAAAAGGGGAAAAAAAATAAAAAATACGCTAATTTGCCTGAACGGTTCATATTTTTTTTTTTTTTTTTTTTTTTTTTTTTTTCTCCAAATGGCTAGTCGAAATGTTTTTTCCCAAAATGGGGATTTTTTTTCTCACTCGTATTTTGTATGTAGCAGCGTGTGAGAATGTATTTTCCCCACTTACGAGGGTGGGTGGGATGAGCGATAATGCCCTCTCTTGGAAAATGAAGAGAGCGTCCTTAGCACATGCAACGGCAACCTCGTACATATGTCTCGCCCATGCACGGTAGGCCATTCCGCCGTAAATTTTCCCTTCTCCTCCTGGTGGGTTTTAAAGGAAAATGCCAATATTAGTTTTGCCTCTCACCCTTGATGGGGCGTGCGCGCCAATTTGTGTCAGTTGATCTGGGGCGCAGAATTTTTTTTCATCCCAAGCCTAATATTCCCGTAGCACGCATACAAGAGAACATATAGGCATATATTTTATGCATAACAAATAAACGTTATTACGATATACCACATAAAAATGATGCATTTTTTTTTTTTTTCTTCCTTTTCTTTTTGGTACCCCGGTTGGACTTTTTCTCCGTCGGGGCAACATTTTCATAGGGATTATATAAATGCATCGCCAACTGTTGGAGAATGCACGCCTCTATACCACGATACCGCCCGCACTTATATTTCGTCACATTCTTGCTGCTTCTTCACCACATCACGGTTGACAAAAAAATCGGGGGCACCCTGACCCCTGTGTCAATCGCTTTGCAGCACGTATTTTCCCCACAGAAAAAATGACTCTCCACAGAGGGGAAGAGTCCATTCCTGAGGAAGCGAAAAAAAACCACTTACATCGCTTAGCAAAAGAGGAGGGGAGGGCCTTACTATTTCGGGAAGGCGAAGTGCATTAGTATCTTCGCGCACAACTTTTTTTTCCCGCAAAATGACTCCAAAAAAAAAAAAAGGAGGAAAAAAAGAAGAATATGTGGTACCCCCACTTTTCACGATTGATTGAATGAAAAAAAAAAAAAAAAAAAAAAAAAAAAAAGGAAAAAAGGAAAAAACATTTTAACCATTAACAACAAAAATAAAAAACATCAACTTGGCAACTATTTTGAGGAAACCTCATTTTCGCCAGTAACTTCTTTAACCTACCCGTAAAAAAGTACTTCATCATCTTAAATCCACCTTTCGCAAAAGTAAGCATTTGTTCACCTCCAAAAAAATGAAATGAGATTATACCATGTGAAATGCGCGTCATCCGCTGAGATGAAAAAGTGACCTGCCCGCTGAGAGGCCACTTTTATAGTGACCGAGGCTTGTCAAAAACTCGCCTGTTATATTTGGCGCTGCATTCCGTTCTATGTTTTCTTCTGCGCTTACACGTAGTTTCATTATTCCCCTTCCCACCACCCCCCTCTACACGTATTTCTTTCTTCCCAACTCTGCCCCTTTCTTTGCAGTGCCCCCTAAGGAGAGAAAAACGAAAGAGCAAATTGCGGCTGCCGCAGCGGCATCGGGAAGAAGCAAGAAAAAGGTAATGACTCCCCCTGCGCAGTGACCAATGCATGGGCACTGGGCATATGAGGTGCGGCTACGTGCTCACCGTTATCCGTTTGATGGAATTCCCCTTGGATATCCACGGTTCACGGGGTGATCGAGCAAAATGTTTCTCCGCCACCCCTTCCACTTTGCCCTTGTCACTTCGCTCTACTCACTTTTCTCCACCCAACTTACCTGCGCAGAAATGGGGAAAGGGAAAGAACAAGGAAAAACTGAACCACGCCGTGTTCATTGACAAAGCTTTGCAGTCAAAAATCCTGGAGAGTAAAAACCTGAAGGTCATCACCCCCTCCACCATTTCAGAAAAATACAAAGTCAACTTAAGTGTCGCCAGGTCCGTCATAAAATATCTATCGGAGCAAAATTTAATTAAGGAGGTTTGTATTCAGAGCCATAGTCAGAAACTATACACAAAGGTTGCATAGGAGAGGTTGATTAACGGAGAGGGGTAGTCTTGCCTCACCTGTCGGTTGTCCCTAAGGTGTGTGTGCATGTATGTATGCGTACGCGTATGCGTCGCTTACGGTTACCCCTGTAGTTGCACTTATGGTTATGCCTGTAGTTACGCAGAATGAACAGGTGTCCCAAACAACGGTAGAACTTTTTTTTTTTTTTTTTTTTTTTTTTTCTCCCTCATGTAACTTTCCCACCAAGTTTTTTATTCTATTGCACGCTTGACTCTTACCAAAGGGAAGGAACACCCCCTAAAAGGGAAAACACCCCAGATCATAAAACATACTGAAATATTTGGAGAGGTTATATGTGGCAAGGAACCTTCTCCCTGAACGAACCGAAGAGAGGGCCTCCCCCCCCCCCCCTTCCTACTCGGCATAGATAATACGATTTTGGCAAAACCAATCCTGCTCTTTTTCTCTCCCCCAGTTTGTGCCCCCACATGAATGGAACAAAATGATGACACAAAAAAAAAACTAAATAAAAGGTGACGCAATTTTGAAAAAGTGAATAAAAGATTTCTTCTTTTTATTCATTTTTTTTTTCAACTTTGCAAACGCATATGATCCGCATAACCTAGTCATAGTTACTCTGATTGTTTCGTCTGTGGCGCACAACGGTTTAGTGACCAGTCTTCAGGAGGAGAGGAAATGGACAGGAAAAAAAAAAAAAAAAAAAAAAAAAAAAAAAAAAAAAAAATTGCCGAACGCGACCGACATTGCCAATGTCGCATCCCTCCCCATTGGAGGATTCAAAAAAGGGATCATCATCACGCTGTTGCGGAAAGGTGTCTTCACAGTTTTACCTTTGCCAGACGTGAGGTGTACAAATGGGGGGGCTAATTCTCGTAATGCGTTTAAAATGGAGAAGCCCTGCTAAGATTCCCCGCAGTAGGTGGGAGATTGTTACAGGGAGTTGGGCTCCTCATAGGGGTATGTATGCGTCGAGTTTAAAAAAAAGGCAACCACGTATACAACCACAACAACCACTACACAACCAAGTACGCAACCAACACAACCAGCACAACCAAGTGCACGGAGATGTAGACAAGCAAACGAACCGTCATGCGCACGGCTAAATGTCGCCGAAGAAAAAAATGCCAATTTCCAGCCAACTCTGGGTGGAATAAATAATCTTTTCCCCCTCATCGTACAGATCGTTCAATTCCCCCGTACGTTCGTCGTCGGTCAAAGTCGAAATTTTGTTCGCGCTGCAATTGATGGTAGATTCCACATCGGTTGTGGCATCATTGCTCATGATAGCGCTGCCATTCGTGCTCTTAGTCAGTCCACCCTTCCTGCGCGCCAAAAACTCAATCTTGGCCGCTGCACACACGAGAGGCTTAATAATAATATTATGTTTCTCGCAGAAACTTATCAATAACTCGTTGTGACCAACGAGGATGGCGATATCTGAGTGGAGCATAGCATCTAGGTCTATGAGGCTGTCTCCAATGAAGGCGGATAGCTTGTGGTTAATGTTGTGAAGAATGGAACACACCCTTGTCTTGATTAATGTCTTGTCATAAAAAGAGCAGAGCGAAACCCTCTCAATCTCATCGGGAGATGTTTCACCATGAGGCTTTTCTCCTTGAAACATCTCACCCTGACCATCATTACCATTCTTCCTGGGCTGATACTCACTATGCTTAATTTTCAGTCGATTGTATTCGAATGCCCCCGTGTACTTTCGCTGAGCCTTGTCATATGTGTGTGTCTTGGAGTAGTAAACATGGAAGTACTTCTTAAACGTGTCGTAGTAGTCATCCTCGTTTTGAAAAACTCTCCTCTCTTCAGTGTGCCGTGGTGGAGGCACAGGGGAGAAGATACTTCCCTCTCCCCCCTTCAGCTTCAACAAATTGTTCCTTATAGTGTACAGGCAAATTTGCTTCTTCAAATTCAGTGTGATAATGTCGAAGTAGAAGGAGTCTCTGTTGTCCATCTTATAATTCAGTAGATGTAGGAAAACCTCCAAAAAGTAATCACTCAGTTCGAAGCGCTCGTAATGCTCACTGATAAGGTTGTTTAACACATCTACATCGACGCCTTTAAATACATCATAATAAGACAACAACATAGAATAAGTTACGTGAACCTTGTCCACTTGGTTCATGTAATAGTAGTATGACTGCGAATAGACGTGTTCTTTTTTTTCTTGATCCTTCTTTAACTCCTCTAATATTTCTAACTCCTTTATAACGAACCATTGTCCTAATTTATGTATGTACTGAATCTTCTCCTGTGTTGTAGGTTCTGGTTTGTTTTTCATTTTTTCTAAAGAGAAATTATCGAAAAAGTAAATGTCTTCCTCTGTGAGGGTGTCATTTCCTTTCGGGACACTCTGCTTAAAATAGTGTTTCTGCAAAATTTTAAAAAATGCTGAATAGGAATCTTTCTTTATTATTGTCTTGTCGAAATCAATACCGATGTAGAAGAACTGGTGGATACAAGGTAATATGGGGGGGTTTCTTTCTACATGGTTCACGTTACAGTTAGATATGGAGTCTTTGCTCTTTTCATCCTTCCCTTTAGTAGGGTTGTCAATTTGCTTCACACCGCTAGCAGCGAAGAATTCGCTCTGCAAAGCAGTTGCGTTTTTTAGTGAATTCAAATTATGGAGGATATCATCCCATGTGTAATTTCTACTCCCCTTCTGTGCCAATATCTCCCTCGATAGGAGAAATAACATTTTCTCGTTCAACTCCATGAAGTCTCCCTTGGCATACTGCTCGATGTACATTCGGTACATAGCAAAACGTTGCAAATGGTTGTTCAAGTTGCTTTCTGAAAATTCTTTTGGCATCCCTTTGACAGGGAGATGTTGTCCCACCTTAGCCCTACTAACAGATAGAGAGCTAAGATAGAAAACGTTCGAAAACACATAAATGAAGGCATATATCCCGTATAGCTTCTTTATGAGGGTGTCATGTCGACTTGTACCCTCGCCACTCTTCCCAAAGTGCTCATCCAAAAAGGGAAAATACTTCACTAAGCTATTAAGCAGATCGTGATTTTCTTCACCTACCACGAGTTGCACCTTTGTAATTTCTTTGTCCATCCCCTGCAAAGTACACAACTCTCTGTATACATCTAGAAGGATATCTCTGCATTGTTGAAGCAACTGGGCCAGGTTCTTATTTTCATTCTCCACCAAGAGAATCTCCACTTGCTTTATGCACTCAGCTAAAACACATAAATTGGCAGATAAAAAATTAAAAAAAAGGTTCTTCTCCAAAGAACTGTAAGTCAAGGATCGAACAAAATAGTTATGGACGCATTTCAGAAAATTAGGTTCGCATGTTTTCCTAACCAAGTAGGCATAGTAAAAGGACAAGAGATTCTCCCTGTCAGTTATTGCTTTTTTCAATTCGGGTTCTTGTATTCCTGAAAAATCAACAGGAGTGTATTTTAGAATCTCCTTGTAATGCTCACTGTGATCATAACAATTGATAACGTTTCTGTAGTAGCTCTGTTCAAACACAGTTTTCCTTCTTAAATTATTCATCTTTTTCCTAACGTAGTTGATGTGGCTATCAAGACTGTTCCTTTCAGTTGTTTTCTTTTCAGTCGCCACTAGGTTCTGTTCCTCCCCCTTGGGGGTGCCATCATTCAGCTTCTTTAAGTCCAAAAATATTTTCACCTCCTTCTCTAACTCCCTTTCTCGGTTTATTCGCACCTTCTCCAGGAGGAGCTTGATGTCCTTCATTTTTGGTTCTTGTCGTGTGAGTAACGGAGGAAAGCAGTTCACAGGGGATGGAACGCAGTTATTCTTCCCGTGGGATGAGGGGTAGTTACTCTTTTCGGGCGGGGGTTACTGTATGAGGCCACAAGTAGATCTTCCAGTTTCTTCGCAATTTATCTTCTCATTACTACATCACTTCACGACCACCACTGTCTGCGTCCTTAACAACGCACAGGGATCTATTCGCTCTTCTCCCTTAAGGTGGTGATTCCTGTTGACATGCGTTTCGGGTTCTATATAAAAATGCCAGGGCAATGCAGAGCGTGCGAACGTACCTGCAGCGCGTGGTCTATGGACAAACGATCATTCCTTCATTCGTAAACGGGGAGAAAAGCACAACCGGTGGAAGGACCATCCGTATGAATTATAATTTCCACGATTACAGTTAAAAAAAAAAAAACACCCCTCTGCTCCAATCAAATATATTTGTAAATCCCTCCTGGCAATGCTACGCAGCTGAGTCACTGCATCCCTCCCGGCTACTCCCTCCAGGCGCGGGACACAGAGAATCAACTGCTCGCGATGTAAACATGAAAAAAAATGTTATTCGTACATTCACGTGGCTATTTCTCCTCCTTCTCAGGAGATCCAATTGTGTATGTACGCCTACACGTACGGTAACGCGTGTGGTATTTTTTTCTTCTCTTGGATTAAACAAATCTCCATAAAAAAAATGGGGCGCCGCGGTTAACCCGCTATGCAGTTTACGCGGTTATGCATTTTACGCGGTTATGCAGTTACCCGGTTATGCAGTTTACGCGGTTATGCAGTTACCCGGTTATACTCTGTTCCGCGATGGCGCTTCCCTTGGTGTCGAGGATGAACAAGTTGCAAGGCGCAGGCGGGGGGTAGAAGTACTGCACGGAAGAAGGAGGTGCACGCAATTGTGCTCCTAGTCAAAAAAAAAACGCATGTACCAGTGGCAATCTCCCCGCACTTCTTGGCGCCCCTTTTCTCATACATAACTGTACATATATGCAGTTATGTAATTTTATATGTGTTCATAATTCCGCCGCGAGAATTAACTACTTATACGAAGGTGTTTTTTCTCTTTTTTATTTTATTTCCCCTTCCCCTTAGAGATACAAGCAAACGCGCTGGTGTTACTAACCTGCATACACTTGTTCACTGCGCCCTGCATGAAAAAACAGAAAAAAAAAAAAAACAAATACCAAAATTTTCAGTGTCCTTTTTTTTTTTTTTTTTTTTTTTCTGTTTTTTCATGCAGAGCGATCAGACAAGCGCCATTAAGGGGAAGGAGGGGCCCAGCAATGTGGCCACATGAATTTCCACAAAGAGGGAAAAGTGACAGACCAACATACATGTGACCACTAAACAGGTTGTGCAAAACGGAAAAAAGGATAGCGCATTCATCCCACCATGGCTCCACTGCATTCCTAACTGTGTATGTGCTCCCTTATTTTGAATAACAGTCTTTCCTACCCATCCATTACGGCTGCACCCACCGCGTCTGCTAACACACCTACGCAACTACCTATGCAACTACCTTGGTAAAGACCTTAGTAAAGACCTTAGTAAGGACCTTAGTAAGGACCTCCGTATCCACCTCCACAAGCGCTTACCCCAAGTGAAAGAAATCACAATGTCGAAAACGACGATTGTGTTTTACAACATAATTAATGACAAGGAGGACAAGAACTCGCAAAACGTTTTTTACATCCCCAAACCGATAAATTCGATAACCTTACAAGACATACGAAATGGGTTTCCCTTGGTTGGTACTTACCACTTCAGGTACATGCTCCCACCATTGATATTTACACAGATTAGAGAGAAATGCATATGTATGTCATCTACTGTTCAGGTGATTATACAGCTCCTTCCCACCGTTCCTCCCTCACCAACTTTTTTTTTTGCAGATTTAAAATAATCCATAACAACAACCCTGCTTGGGTAGACATTAGTGAAGAATCCTCGCCAATCCCCAGTTTGAATTCCTGTATCTACGCGAAGGTAAATTTCCCTGTTCCCTCCGCAATTTTCATGAGAAAAATGGAATGGCACAAGTGTACTGATTGCAAAGTGCAGTAGACGGTATCGCTAAACCCTGAACATATAGGGTGGTCATCCCAACGGTTTGGCAAAATGCAATTGAGAGAGAAAATTTTTTTTTTTTTTTTTTTTTTTTTCTTTTCTCCCCTCAAGTGTAACTACGCTTTGCAACATTGCAACATCGCAACTTCGCAACTTCGCAACTTTGCAACTTTGCAACTTTGCACATCCTTTACATGTCTCCCTTTTACACAACTGCTTGACTCGCCACACAGGTTTTACGCCTCAGCTGGATGGATCACAAGCAGACAAAGAAAGCTCATGACAGAAAACTTCTCGAAGAAGGTGTACCGAAATTGTGCAAAAATGAAAAAAATATCTTCGACATAAAAGAAAACAAACGAGATGATCATGTACAGATGAGTAAGACCAAGGGTAACATCGATATGCTACTATTTGAAAGCACTCCCAACAAGACTATGCACGTGGACGTGGGCAATCGGAAAGGTAAGGACAGTGAGCACGACCACAACTGAGTTGTTCCACCGAGCGGAGGGTACCTTCCCCCTGCATGGCCTTCCTCCTAGGAAGTGTGTGCAAGTGGGCGTACAGGTGGGCGTACAGGTGGGCGTACAGGTGGGCGTACAAATAGCTATACAAATGGACATACCAATGCGTGTTCAAATTCATGCACGTGTGAAGTGGTTAAGCTGGATCCATACGAACACAGACAGAAGCTCTTATTGGGTTATGTTACCACCTCCTTTTTTACCATTCCTGCAGATGGCGCCAAGGACCAAAATTACCTCGACTTGATGTTCAATTAGGCCTTTTGCGCCGGGGTGTTTTTTCCCCTCCTGACGCAACTGTATTCCTTTATGTAGCCATCCAACAGCATGTTAACTGTTTTTACCACCCGCTCAATCCTCTACTCACTGCGCTACCAACCTTTTTTTTTTTTTTCCGCCCTCCAAGTATGTGTAACTAAGCATGTAAACAAATGAATTCGCCTCTATGTGCAATCTCATACCAATTAATAACTTAACCTGATAATTTTTTTTTTTTTTTTTTTTTTTTTTTTTTTTTTTTTGCGCAAATGTTTATGTACATGTTCATACGAATGTGTGCTTGCGCGTTCGAGTTAAAACATCCTTCGTTGCTACATAACAATTTTTGCGTGTAAGGGAAAAGGGAAAAAAAAAAAAAAAAAAAGAATAAGGATAAGCTAGAAAGCGAACAGTTGAACATGTAACTGTGCTACATATGCTAAACATGCCACGGGAGTCTAAACAAAACGGCAATGATTAACAGCGTATTTTCTACGAAAGCCAAGGCATGTACTACGTGTGCGAAAGGAAACTGAAATAGTGGCGCTTGTGGCAGTCCAGGCACTGTTCCAAGTCGACAAAGGAAATTTCCGTGCCGACGGGAGGCTACCCTTTTGACAGTTGCCACTAAGCTTCCCATCAGTGTTCTCACCTTTACACAGGAGCATTTTTTTTTTTTTTTTTTTTTTTTTTTTTTTTTTTTCGCGTTTTAATAGTGTAGTAACTTCTTTTTTTTTTGTGTGTGTTTTTTTCCTCATTTTCACACGTCCAAACTTTCTTTACCACCCAGTCCGGACATACAGTCCGGTTCAGTGCTCAACGCAAAATGCCCCCATGCATGCCTTGAATTAACCTATTATAATTATATGTACCTTCTTCCAAGTGGGAATTAGTTTCTTGCTCCCCCCCCTGTTCATTCTGCTACCACACTCTGCACACACCCAGTTCGATAATGCGGGCATTTTGAGAAAGCCCAATTTGCTCTTTCATTGTATGTTTTAATTCGCATGATCAGTATATATGTGGACCTTAAACACGTATGCTTGTTCGTAGGTATGTTTTTTTTTTTTTTTTTTTCTCTCTGCACTCAAATTAAGTGATCTCCTACTACGCCCCAGAGTGTCCATTCTCCCACCAGCTGTCATTTCTTAGGACATATTCTTTTATTTGTGAGTATTCTGTAACGGGAGTCACCTGGTGCGTAGGGTAAAGTGACATACACTTTTCTTTCCTTCCCACCGAGCGAACATGAATGCGCTCATTCTAGTCGGGGGGTACGGCACGAGGTTAAGACCGCTCACCCTGACAACCCCCAAACCATTAATCAGCTTCTGCAACAAGCCAATACTAGAACACCAAATCTTTAATTTGGCACGATGTGGAATCAGAGAAATAATTTTGGCCATAGCTTATAAGCCCACAGACATAACGAACTTTGTGGATAACCTTGAAAAGAAATACAACGTTAAAATTATTTACTCTATTGAAGAGGAGCCCTTGGGCACGGGTGGGCCAATAAAATTGGCAGAGAAGTATTTGAGCAAGTACGACGATTTTTTTGTGTTCAACTCGGACATTATTTGCTCCTTCCCCCTTCTGGAGATGATGAGCTTTCACAAGCAGAGCAATGCGCCACTGACGATTTTGGTAAATCAAGAGAGGGGCGCAGTTCCTGTGCGTTTGCTGTGCGTTACTTGTCTATTTCTGAATTGATTGCAAAAAAGGGGTGTCGATTTATGTCCACACGTGGTGTGTGCATCACATATGTCTACAATTTCACCTGCATTGTTCAGGCAAAAAACTGTTTTTTTTTTTTTTTTTTTTTTTTTTTCCTTTTTCCCCCCCTTGTGCAGGTGAAAGAAGTGGAAGACCCCAGAGCGTTCGGAGTTGTCATAACGGAAGAAAACAGAATTACCAAATTTGAGGAGAAGCCGCAAGTCCCTAAGTCGAGCTTAATAAATGCAGGAATTTACATAATGAACAGAAAAGTTTTAAATCGCATTCCGATGAGGAATACATCGCTAGAGAAGGAAATATTTCCTCAGCTAGCCAATGAAAACATGTTGTATTTCTACGTATTAAATAAATTTTGGGCTGACATTGGGAAACCAATGGACTTCCTCAAGGGACAGGCGTTGTATATGGAGGACTTGAAGGAGAACAGGGGAAAAGGAATAGAAGAGAAAAGGGAAATAGACAAGGAAATAGATACTGCAAAGGTAAGCGCGACAAAACCCTTCAAGGAGGAGTCTATCCTGCGCGACCACTTCCTCATATGCTACGGCATAACGGACAAGGAAAATGGCGAAAAGAATGACAACAAGAAAAATCTATTTATAACATTTGAAAATATAAAGGAGCTGGAAGAATTCGCACATAGGAAAAGCCACCTCTTCGATGAAATCCTTGTGCACACAAAAGTCGAGGGAAATGTGTTGATTTCATCCAAGACGATCATAGAAAAAAATTGCGTCTTGGGAGATAATGTCGTTCTTGGAGAAAATGTCACCATTGGAGAGGGATGTCGTATCAAGAATTCTTGCGTCATGAGTAACTCCACCGTCAGTTCGTATTCCTACATTGAGAACTCCATCATTGGCTCCAAGTCGAGGGTTGGGAGGTGGTCGCGCATCGAAGGGCTGTGCGTGCTGGGCGAGAATGTCATTTTGAATCCAGAAATTTTTGTCAACAATGCCTTCATCTTACCCTTCAAGGAGGTCAGCAGTTCCATATATGAGAAGGGCGCGATTATCATGTAATGTGAAGGGCAGGAGCGGTAGGAGTCGCTGTGAGGGAAGAGAGAGAAGCAGAATATGGTGCTTGAACAGAGGTGGAGGAGGAAGGGTAAGCGAAAGGACGCAGTCCTAGTGTGAAGCTGCGCCCTTTTGCAAATCTACCACTTTTTTTCCATGTGTTAAAATTACGGGATAAATTTTTTTGTTTAGTTTTTTCTTTTTTTTTTTTTTTTTTTTTTTTTTTTTTTTTTTGTATCCTCCCCATCGTGCGTGAACGGTTCATCATTCGTTTGCGCGGTTCGCCACACTTGTGTGTGTGTACGTGTATGTCTTTTTTTTTTTTTTTTTTTTTTTTTTGCACCAAAGGGGGGAGTAAATTGCCTTTATAAACCTTATCTAAAGTGTAAAACATGTACAACATGGATTGCACGATGCCAATGGATCGAACAACTTGAACTTCCCACTGAATGGCCAAAATGCGCTTAACCGTTTAACAGCGTAACGGCGAACCGATCGTTCTTGTCCCCGTAATGTGCGAAAGAAAATGAAGGACTACCTAGAGGGGTGCAACAAATACTTGAAGTACGACAACTGTATACTTGTAGAGCATGAGGATGAAGAAAGCAAATGCGCAAAAGGAGAGAACTTCGTGAAAGATAAGAACATAGTCCGCGTCATACAAGAAATCCGAAAAAATTTGCGATCAAATGTGCTATACAAAAATGACAGAAAAAATGTTCTCTTCAATGAGCCCCTATATAATGTGTTTCCACTGAAGTGTCTAAAGGATAAGAAGATGGACCAAATTTCCTACGTGTGCAGAGTGACAAGCGAGGAAGACGCAAATTTTTGTTTGAAAAAAATACAGGACATCGTTTCGAAGATGTATGTGAAGAATATGCTAATCGACAAGGATTTTCTCGAAGATCTATTGTCCGTTTTTATGGAGCTCTGCAGACAGGTAAGTCTATATCTCTGCCTCATTCCCTCGTCATAATTCGAATTGGGCGAATGGCTATAGGGTAAATGTGGTGATATCCGTGTACCTTCCGCAACATGTGCAGGTTTCCGTAGCGTGCTTCCAAAGAGGATCCCTTCTCAGACAGTTATTTAATTACAACGTCATGCTCCTTTTCCACTACCAAAAATTAGTCAGGTGAGTTGGCTTTCCGCGAAGTTGTACATGTACCAGACCCCTCGTGGTGCTCTCCAGAAATATATCCAATGTGTTCTCCACGTGCTCGCCATTGCAGTGCATCTCCTTCTCCCCCATTTTAGATCATCTCTGTCTTTTAATTTAAAGAAGGAAATAAAAAGGAGAAACACGATGAGCGAGCTGCGCAAAGAAATAGACATTAAAAAGGAAACCATCAATTCTTTGAAGAGCGAAATTTTGGAGACAGATCAGCTGATCGGGGAGGAAAGGAAAAACGCGGAGCGAGAGATTTCCGAGGTATCGCAGTTGAGGAGAAGCCTCTACCTGTGCAGTGCTCTCTCCCCCCTTTTCTATTTCCCCATGCCTTACAACCCACGTATCATCTACCATGCCTTACAACCCACGTATCATCTACCATGCCTTACAACCCACGTATCATCTACCATGTACCACGTATCATCCACCATGTACCACGTATCATCCACCATGTACCACGTATCATCCACCATGTACCACGTATCATCTACCATGTACCACTTGTCGAACCTTGTACCCCCTCTCCCAGGTGAACATAAATTATCAGAACAAAATAGACAAGCTTAAAAAGAACAACCAGAGGAAGCGCGACGAGTTTACGCGACTTCTCCAGCTCTAAAGGGAAAAAAAAAAAAAAAAAAAAAAACGGTTTTTCATCCGAGGAGACACGCTTTTTCTCATATTAGGTGTGTACCGATTTACGTTACATCGTTGTCTTCATTTCATTTCGTTTCTTTTTTTAACTAAAAAGTCGAAGTATAAACAATTTGAAAAAAAAAAAAAAACTAAGAAAAAAGTAAAGCACCAAAATTGGGATTTATCATAAAAAAAAAAAAAAAAAAAAAAAAAAAAAAAAAAAAAACGAAGTGAAGTGAAGACTAAAGTAAAAACCAAGTAAAGGAGAAGTGAACGAATTAAACCAACGCTAGGGTTAATAAACTGGACAAATATACAAAGCAGGAAAATCTTAAAAAAAAGAAAAAAAAAATTAATAAAAGTGAAAAATCTTAAAGCTGCTAAATTTAAAAAAAAAGGGAAAAACTAAAAAGAAAAAAATTTTCTTCTATGTGAAAAACTAAATGCTACAACTGAGGATCATCTTTTTAATGAAGTAAGCATAACTATACATTAGGAATGATCAAAAATAAAAAAAAAGAAAAAGAAAAAAAGGAAACTGTCCAAAAGGGAACATGTTGTATTTCCTATAACTTTTCAAATTGACTATCAGAACAATGTACACATACAGATACACATGTGTGCATAACATAGGTATGGGCCTTCTTAAATGAAGAACTCCAGGGAGAGTATAGCCAGTATGGCTAGAAGTATTCTGCTCATGCCCTGGAAGAAGGATCCTCCATCATTACCCTTTTTCTCTGTGTCAGGACCCAATGGCGTTATGTCCGAGTCGCCTTTCACCACTGTCTCTCCTGTGGGTTTCTCCGTTGCCTCCTTTTCGCCGTCGCTGTCTTCTCCTTTGACTGGGACATCATTCTGTTCCTCCTTTGCAGGGCCTGTCACTTCTCCTGTGGTTGTATCATTATGACCTTCATCCCCGGAGGTAGAATCTGTGGAGCCCCCATCTGATTTTCCATCCTTTGGTGCACTATCCACCATTTTTGACGCTGACTGTTCCTCCGATTCATCGTCGTCATCATCATCCTCATCATCGTCTTCGTCGTCATCTGTTTTTTTTTTAGCTTCTTCCTTATCTCCATCCTTGCCAACTTTATCAGAGCCATCTTCTTTTTTACTTTCCGCATTTACATCGTCGGCTTCTTCACTTTTTGCCTCTTCGTCTGGAGTTTTCTTTCCATCCTCCTTACCGCTCTCGTGTCCTTCATCAGGGTAATCTACATCATCTTTGTTTTTTTTATTTTTTTCCTCTTCTTCCTTCTCATCATCCAAATTGCTTCTCTTTACCTCTTTTTCGTTTTCTTTTTCTTTTTCTTTTTCTTTTTCTTTTTCTTTTTCTTTTTCTTTCATTTTCGCTTCATCAGCCTCCGGCGCATCTTTGTTGCTTGTCGCGTCGTCCTTCTCACTTGGTCCTTGCCCCTCCTTGTACACGTCAAAGAAGGAGGCCTGGTTACCAAACACCTCTTCGGTGCTATCCTTGCCACTGCTGAGCACAGAGACCTTCTTCAACACCTTGTTGCTTTCGTTAAGCAGGTGGTGAAGATTGTACTCCTTGGCCTTATCATTAAGAGCAATATACTTTTCTGTCTTTTCATCTATTTCAAGTT
Source organism: Plasmodium knowlesi strain H (assembly GCF_000006355.2). NCBI lineage: Eukaryota > Apicomplexa > Aconoidasida > Haemosporida > Plasmodiidae > Plasmodium > Plasmodium knowlesi. Next base: position 1,643,983 of record NC_011914.2, read on the forward strand.
CCTTCTCGTACGCCTGTTGATACCCCAGGTGTAGCAACACATGAAGCTTCTCCAGGATTCGCTTGTTCTTCGTCCAAACAGGGGGGCCATGATCCGCTCCACCGACCTCTTCACCGACCACCTCACCGACCGCCTCACCGACACCCAGTTCGGAGGAACTACCATCTGCGGGCGCGTCTGCCTGAACGCTCAACTTGTCCAGATACGTAACTATTTCCTCAACGGGATCGCTGATCTTCTTCCCTTTGAGGCCCTCGAAATTATTTTTCAGCACATTACTGAGCATCTCCTGGTTCAGTGGGTTCTTGTAGCAGTAGGACTTGATACAGCTAGCTAAATTCTTAAAAATTATATTTTTTTCATAATGCAACTTTTTCAAATTTTCCATAAGTCCATTCCTCATGTCGATGATAATCTTCTTCCTGTTGTGGTCATCAAGGTTATCAATTTCAACTAAGTCCTTGTATTCCTTCTTGGGAGCACTTTCCGTGTCATTTTCCTTGGTTTTGCTAAACTCCAGTGGCTTGACGGTTGGATTGTACTTAAAGAAGATATCGGCTGAAATCATTCCATTACCATGAGCGAAATCATCATAAGTTAATACGGGATCTACATCTTCGTCAAAGAGATCCTTCGCCTCTTTATCCTTTGCCTTATTATAAATGGAGAGATATTTCTTCCTTAACCTGCTTATGGTTTTCTCGACTTGATTAAGCTTTTCCATTTCTTCCTTCAACAGATTGGCTAGATTATCCTGAACAACTGTTACATTAACATCTTCCATTTTATTAATGTCTAATGTATCTAACAGGTAGATGTAATAGAGATCTTGGTCTGAACTTCTCTTCATTTCATTGTACCTGTCTTCTATTAGATCCTTCATCTCGGTTGGATCATACTTTTCGTGAAAAATTTTGGATACTTCCTCTCCTAATAATTTAAAAATAGCATTTTTCTTCACTATCTGTTCGTTCATTTCTGATAAAAGGATAGTCTTCGATTTTTTTACTTTGTCTGTGAAGCTTTCATTTCCGTTCATTATGAGGTCTACTTCATCATTTATTTTTTTCAGCTCATCATCTTCATTTGACGCTTCGGATTCGTTATCTCCATCTGCAATTTCCCCCTCTTGATTTCCCTCCAAATACTTTTCATCTTTTCCTTCTTCTGCTTCATCTATGTCATCATCACTTTTTTGATTTTGATTGGTTTCCTCAGGTAATTCTTCTCCCTCCTTTGTACATACAACACTCAGGGATACGTAGGAGTTGTTAATGTAGCACTGGTCCTTCTCATTAAGGGTATCCTTTTGTAACATATACGGATTGATAATGCACTCCTGGTTCTTATCGCATTGCCTTTTCAAAACTTCAGTCATATCTTTTAAATTAATTTTACAAAAAGGGGAATGCAAAATTGCGCTTTTGACATGTAGGTGTCCATCCTTACAGGTAATTGGTTCTTCATTTTTATTCTTAATAAAAAAAAAATATTGAATGTAGTTCTCGTCTAGGGTGAACGAATTGCTCAAGAGACAGGTCGTCGATGTCTTAATCTCGTTATTCTCTGACTCAACACACTCCTCCACTTCTATTTCGTTTGGGTTTCGCAGGTTCTGGGCTTTTATGCTCGCTACGTAGTCGAAGTAATACTTGCACTTGGCGTTGCCCATACATTTGGCCTCCACCTCATCTATGCAACTCCTATGGATGATACGATTCTGCGCGTTCATGCACTTCACTTCGCAGTGCAGGATGTAGAGGCTTCCCTCAGAGCACCTGTAGATAGTGTAAAGGTTGTATCAGCATTATGCGTATTTGCAGGGTGGTGTGTATTTTTTCCGCTGAAAGTACACTCGTTGTACACTCAGCCAAAACACAAACCATCCGTTTGGACTTACTTTAATGAATTCTGCTCTCCGAATTTAATGATATCGTTATTTACGTAGCATCTCGCTCGTGATGTCAGACATAGCACCAGCAGGGCCAGGGGGATGCGGCACAGGCGAGGGAGCTTCATTTTATATATTCTCAAGGAAAAGTAGGTGGCAAATTGGAACCAGAAAGGTACGCAAAAAAGAGGCAAACTAATGATTAAATAGACCAAATGGAGCAACGCTTAACCGAGGTTTGTGGTAGGTACGCGTGCTCTGGTACATAATTGCGGAGCCCTGGTGCAACCCCCCCGCTCGAACACAAATGTATGCAGGTGCACAAGGGTCTGTGTACACACGACCATTAATAAATGGCTCGAAATAATAATTTAATTAGAATGAACGGGCTAGGCCACTCTCACAGAAAGGGGGGGGAGGGGCAAATGGTATGAAGAACAAGTGGTAGTAGAAGATGCAGGATAGAAAAAAGGAAGAAAAGAGAGAAACAAAAGGATGAGAAAAACAAACACATAAACGAATATTAACACGAAAAATGAAGCCAAAAATAAAAGGCAGGTGAAAGAAAAAAACAAACAAACGTCGGGGCTGATCAAAAAAAAAAAAAAAAAAAAAAAAAAAAAACGACACAAGGAGTGTGCAAATTATTTTTAACAGTTGCTGCACAGGTGTTCACCGGAGTGCGCGTTGTACCAATGGCATAAATCAAAGTGGTTGCCTACTTCAGATCAACTCAAAAAAAATAAATAAATAAATAAAAAATAATAAAAGAAAAAAGAAAAAAAAAGGGAAACATCAAAGCGTACGGCTTGGACGTGGAGGGGTGAAGAAATAACAGAAAGAATAAGAAAGGGAAGAAAAAAAAAAAAACCTTTCTACTAATCAGAGGTACAAAAATATGTAGATGCACATGTAGTTGTGTGCATGTAAAAAAATATCCTCACGATGCCCACGTATGGAGATGCTCTCCTCGCGTGAGCCGATCAAAGTGAGACTTACACAAATAATCAGGGGTTACTACGAACCGTAAAATGATAACTCCCCCCAAGGACGGGCGGCGTACTCATATAATATACATGCCCTTTGTAATTACGTTAGAATTTCTGTCATCCTGAGCGCAGCTGCTTGAGGGGGTTCTTATCACATCCTTCGCAAACTCCCCAAACTTCAAAACGTAATATTGGCTCACAGTAGTAGGGTCATAATCCCGCGTATTACCAATGATGCTATTTGATAGCTGCGAAGAGACTAAAAAAAAAAAAAAAAACAAACAGAAACAAAAACAAAAAAAAAAAAAAAAAAAAAACTTATATTTGCCTCTTTACTTTTTTGTTGCGTCACCGTTTATTGCGCCATTGCTCATTTTCTATTTTTTTTTTTTTTTTTTTTTCGTGCATCTTTCCGTAACGCTACTGCTCACTTCTGCGCTTTTTTTTTTTTTTTTTTTTTTTTTTTTTAAATCCAAACAAGATCGTATGATGATGTGGCTTTCCCTATATGCGCATTCAGATGTTAGCGCGGCGCAATTAAAAAAAAAAAAAAAAAAAAAAAAAAAAAAAGGGGAAAAAAAGCAATAAGGCCACAGAAAGTGGCCCAACAGTATCTGTGGGCCTGCTACTATATATCGAAGGAATCCCATGGCGGACTTCCTCTATAAGTGGCCTTAAAAGGAACACCCTCCAAAATATCTGCTCTGCGTTGGAAGAAGAAAGAAAATTGGCAGTGGCCCAGAAAAGCGAGGAAGCAAAACCAACGAACGGAGATTAAAGGAAGCTGCCAAATTAATGCAAGACGACGAGACGGGAAAAACAAAAAAAAAAAAAAGAAAAAAAAAAAGAACAGTTCGTCGCGCAAATAGATATTTCCTTTCGTGCAATATCTCTTTGCAAGCAGAACGCAAATGGCCACTTTCGTTAAAGGGGAAAAACAGTTTTCCCGCTGTTTGCTATTCCCCTGATTTCCAACAATGTGATATATTTACGTTTAACTCCTTCCACAGAACGGGGGTAATGAATCGAAAAGGGAAAGAAAGAAAAAAAAAAAAAAAATGCGCGATCCAGCTCTCTACATGCACTTGGTCTTAGTGCGTCTACGGTTATGCTCGCATTTCTTTTTCCCTTTTTTTTTTTTTTTTTTTATAATTTCGCACCCTCGCCACACTGACCATATGCCTGACAAAGGGAAGCTCGAATGGGCCACTTGCACCATGCCAATTTTACCGGCATCGTGTTGGTGGCGCGTGTATTACTGGACACATGAGGGGAGAAGGTTATTTGCCCCCCTCCCAGTTTATTTTGCCATACGGATACACAGATCAGTGGCAGCGCGGTCTAACTAGTACATCCAAAAGGGATGGGGGGGAGGATGAACATTCACAGATGAATGGCCATTCCAAAGCGACAACCTTCTTCTCGAACCACTACCCATTTATTACGATATTAACCAAAGTGAAACGTATGTACACATAAAGAGAAGATCAATTCGATTGGGGGCATCACCCACTGTACTTGTTCTCCACCTTGGAAATAAGGTTACCTCTCTTTCTGTACCTCACCAAAATAAATTTCACGACATACTATGTCAATCCTCAACGATAGGTAAAAGGAGATTTCCCTAACGAACTTCACCATTTCGTGTTTGCGTTCCTCAAAAAAGGCGGAGGGTATCACTAGCTGACTAACCCTTCACCGGGAGTTTTATTCGATTCACCTGGAGGATTTTCTTCCCCCAGAACTGCAACACGCTTCTTTTGTAAGCCTTGCGTAAAGGCATAGATGTGTTCTGGTTTTCCGCAAGTGGGGGAACTTTCATTTGGATGGAATGCAGAAACGAAATGGAAAATGTGAAAAAGAAGGATCTCCTTAATTCTTTTTGAATGAATCTAAGTTAGCCATCCCTTCGATTAAGCGCATTATGTGTAAAAAAAAAAAATAAAAAATAATAAAAAATAAAAATAGCTAGCTAGCTGTATGAACCGTTCAGGTGAAAAAAAAAAAAAAAAAAAAAAAAAAAAAATACATATATTTCTTATCATTACAAGCGGGAGTGACAAAACGGGTTAGCTCCGCCGCACATATGTTTCGTTCCAACAGGAGAGGCCTCCTGAGAGCAGCGACGGGTAAGTGTATAGATAGGCTCTAAAGTAGCCGAACAGATAACCATCCTGATGAATGTTCTCTTTAACGGTTGATTCTAGGCCTAGGTGTAGGTGAGAAGGAAACTGACTTACACTATCCACCACGGCTATTTGAAAGGGTGCATGTATCCCTTAAGGAGGCAAAGATGAACGCAATGATGCATAAGCCTGGGGGAGGAAATAGCTCACCAGGGAACCATAAGTCGGATGAAGGAAAAGCATCACATGTTGGAAATCAATCAGAAGGATGGAAACAGTATAAGTATGAGTTTGTGGAATGCCTGTTGAACAAGAGTAATGAGCTTAACACTTGCGCGCTGGACATAGGAGGAACTTTGATAAAGGTTGCTTACCTAAGTGACCACTACATAAGTGATGAACGACCTGGCACGCGGAAGAATACCGAATTCTTAAGTATCAAGATTAGAGAAGGCCAAAATTTGTATGTACACTTTTTCAATATAAATGAACTTAATGAGGCGTTAACCTTTTTAAATGAAAATGGATTGGTGAGACAAAAAATATTTTTAACAGGTGGGGGGGCTCACAAGTTCTACTTTTACATAATTAACCAGATCATCAAACATGAAATTATTTCTCGGGGGATTGTCTCAGAGGAGTGTCCTCTGTGGGTTTCCAAGAGGTACCACTGCGAAAAGTTACGTACTCTGTCGGTGCAGCTGCAATTAAGGGGGAGTACTCATCCTGATGACCATAGCCACGAAGGGGTTCCCTTCGACAAATCCCTGTTGGACTCTTTCCCCACCTGCGAAACCGTTCGCGTATATTTGGTGCACCCAAACGGGGAAGAACAACCGAAGGGAGGTTCTATTTCCACACAGATAAATTACGAGCAGGTGGATAAAGCGAGGGATGAGGAATATAATTGCCCCGAAAAATTGTTCCAAGGGGATTTAATTCTACAGTGCAGTAGGAAAGACGAAATGCACTGCGTAATGAATGGGCTATACAAACTATTTGGTGTAAAAAAGAGTATCGTAAGATACGATTTATTTTTAAAAACGCAAGTTCCTGTTCAAGTGAAATGTCCCTATGAGCCATTCATTATTGCAAACATAGGATCGGGTATTTCCATTCTATTGTCCAATGGATTAAATAAGTATAAGAGGATCGGTGGAACAGCCATAGGGGGGGGGACCCTCCTGGGGCTGGCTCAAATTATTTTAGGGAAGGTATCGTTTGAAGAGCTTATTAACTTTGCAGCACCCTGGGAGGGGATATCCTCTCGATGGTTACAACCTCCCCAGTTCGATCTACACCTGAGGCATATGCGAAAAGACGCAGCGGGCACTGGTGCTCCTGCACATGGAGAAGACGCGTTGACAGCGAGCTTCGGATTCATGGGCAATATTGTAAAAACAAAAAATGCTGAAGACACGAAATCACTTGGACAGGCTGTAGCCAGGAGCCTCATCAACATGGTATCGTACAATATAGGCTACTTGGTTCATCTCCTTGCACGTATCCACGGTGTGCGAAGGTAAGACATTTCCCTTTTTTTTTTTTTTTTTTTTTTTTTTTTATTGTTATCTTAAAGATGGTGGTGGTGGTTACCATTGCGTTTTGTCCATAAGGTTGCTCCAAACTGGATTGAATCCCTCAATCAGCATTCATACATTGCTAATGGAGCAATATGTATTGTAAAACTGCAAATAATTTTATTTCACACCGACCTTGATTGTTATTTATTTTATTTTTTTTTTTTCTCTCCCCACTGTCTCTTCCTCGCAGAATATTATTTTCGGGAAAATACATAAGTAACCACGATTGTATCATGGAATCTCTTACCTTGGGGGTGTACTACTATTATATGTACTTCCATACCAACGGGGGGGGAGGAAACGATAGTTTTATGGGCAAGCCAATTGAAGAGGGAAGTGCTATTAGTGGAATACATAGCTCCTACGGGAAAAGTGGAACTCGTGTGAAACCCTCCTATCAGCAGTATCCTTTTCGGAAATTGGTAAGTTTTACCAAAGGGTAGGGGTATCAACTGATGGTTTGTGTCTGCTTGGTATACCTTCTTGAAGGGATCCTACGCGGGGTGTAATTTTCTCCTTCTGCGATTCTACATGCAGTCCGTTCCGCACACATATCCGATGCTGCCCGCGTGACTGCAATTTTTTTCACCTCACTTTGCACTTTTCCACCTGCTCACTTTTGCCCTTTTCACTTTCCCAATTTGCACATTGCACATTTTCGATTTGCACTTTTTTTTTTTTTTTTTTTTTTTTTTTTGAAGGAACGCAACTACGAAGAAGCTGCTCGCAGGGACACACTCCCCGAAGTTTTGTTCCTCAAGCACGACGGGTTTTTAGGAGCCATCGGGTGCTTTTTCTCCTAATCCAGCTCGCCCTCCGTTGGCGTTATTTTTGCGCATGACCTGTCCCGTCATTGGATCATCATTAGATCATCATTGGCTCCTCCCTTGTGTGATCGCTTTTTTTGGCACCCTTTTTTGTCCCCACTCCCCCCCCCCTTGGAGAAGACGAGTAGCCCGCCGCAACACCTTTCAAGGACCACAGGTTCACAGCAAAAGTGTGTGTGCTCAATGGCTACCTCCCATCGGGCCATGTGGACACCAGGAAAGAAAGCGCTGTCTTCACCGGCGCGGGGATGTACCCTTTTGGGAGTAGCCATCTGTGAAGCACGGAGAAAACATGATCAGCCCGACAGCGCTCTTCCTGTGCGTCTACCACATCGCCTTGGCAGTGTTGGGCTCCGTGTTTTTCGAAAACTTCTTGTTCAAGGACTTTGACAACAGTTTCAGTATCGTCAAAATAATTTTCTGTTGTTCCTTCGTGTTGTGTCTCTCCCTCCTATCCATGTTGCTCTTTGAAATTCTGGGCTTCCTCACGACAACATTGAAGCTCTTCATCTGGTACATAGACATCACCTCCTTGGTTTTGTTCATTTACTTGATTATCCCCATCAGTCTTATTTATACATATGTTACGTACGAAGATGAAGAGGCGGCAAATGGCCTTTTCAAGTTTAATTATTTTTACAATGCATTGACAAAAATGAAAAATAAAAAAAATATTTTACCTGAACATGTTAAGGCAAATTTTATGAGAAGATTACTTTACGTAAGTGAAGACTTAATGAAACGAATGGAAAACTACAACAGAAAAATCAGAAATAAAAACAAGCAGAAGATTTTTCAATTCATTATTGGTTGCTTGATCATATTACCACTTATCTGGTTCACTTTTTATAAAATTTCCATGATCACATTGAAAAATAATAACGATATATACGATGAGTCTTCAGACTTATATAACATTGGCAATGTTTTACAGGAAAAGTTCAATCTTATCAACAAGGAGTTTTCAGAAGACTATGATACAAATAATGAGAAAAATAAAAATTCTTTTTTTTTTAAAATCATGAAAAATTTACTAATTTATATGTCTGTTACTGGCATGACGTTGGTCAGTGCACTTTCTGCCTTCACCAGTTTGTACTCTCCCTACACCAACATCAGCCTCTTTTTCTTTTTTGTCACCGTTAAAAAGGTTAAAATTATCGAAAATAAAATTAAGTTCGTAACAAATGAGTTGTCCTTGAAGAAAAAGCTCCTTGTTTTGTATGACCACCCGCATTTAATGCAGACATTCTATTGCAGAAATACGGAGGAATCTTCCACCCTCGATGGGTCCCTCGCCAGAGGGGGAAGCCTCATCAGTGATCGCATCGGAAGTGCTGCTTTTGGTTTGGATATCCCCGCGGACCAGGGTGCTACCTCTTCCCTCCACTCATTGGACGGGAGCTTCCACCACAGCGCCACGGGACATACAGACTCGTGCAGCGGAAATGGTACAAGCACCCGTAGTAGGAATAGTGCGAATATGGATGGGGGGCTATCCGACCAGTTGGCCACCATAATGTGTGACGATTTGGTGGAGACCTCAACGGGGGAGGAGCCCCTCGGGGACAACCTTCACCAAATACGCAAGAGCACAGGGCACGACGAAGTCGAGTACATCGGATGTAAACCCTTTAAAAAGTGCAACCTCTACCTTGCTTCACACAAATCAATCTACAAGGACATATACGAGACTTTCATGAAAAAGGAAAATGACTTTGACTTGGGAGGGACGCTTCCTGGCGGGGATGACGACGAAGAGACCTGCATAGGGGAGGATATCCGGAAGGACCTGCCAACCTTTGGGGGGGAAGACAACCTGCCAAACTCGTCAAATTTGTCAAATTTGTCGAAGCGTTATAGCGCGCGCGAAATGGCAACCCTACACATGGGACAGTCCAGCCCCCGTTCCCCTTCAAGGGGGGAACAAACGGCAGCTGGAAGCCACACGCATAGAGAAAATGAAGAATGTAGTGACTACCATCCCAGGGAACAAGAACCTAACAGCATTTTTAGCACTGCACAGATGAACAAAATGGGAAGTGCCAGCTCCTTGTACAAGAGAAGTATCAAATTGGGGAACTCCATAGGGGAGAGGAAACATGTCTATTATACGGGACACTTCCTCTTCTTCAAAACAACTGAGGGGGATGAGAAGCATCTGCATTCGAGGCAGGACGAGGGGGAGAACGAAATGGTGGATTTGCAAATGCGAAGGGAAGTGGGTCCAGAAGCGACGGCCTCCGCGGGGGAGGAAAAGAAGAAGAAGAAGCAAAAAGAACAGACAAAGCAGACGAAGGGGGCGGCCTTCCTATCTCGGTTGAGGGGTATCTGCTCAGTTCGACGATTTTTCCAGCAAAGCGAGATGCTGACGCAGGGGGATACGATGCAAGATATTGCAAATGCTGATAAGGGCGCTAACCATGACGGCAGGGCCCCCAAGCAAAGGAGGCACATCTCCGAGTTTCTCTCCACGAGTATCGAACGGTCATACAGAACGCTGAAGAGCGTGAAGGATTTCTTCAAGCGAAATAAAGCAAACGCAAAAAAAAAAAAAAAAAAAGAAATCCTTATGCAGGATATTAAGTCACTAGAATATATGGCCAAAAATCTATACTTCCTCCTGGATGACGTCATAAAGGAACAGATCAGAATAAATCAAAGTTCTTCCTTCACTGGTATGTTACTCTACCTCCTGGGGATACTCATGTCAATATTATGCGTATATAAAATTACAAAAACCTGTTATATCATTTACATGGTAGAAATTTACTACAGATTTATCTGTACATACAGCAGTGGACATGTTCTCATGTTATTTTATGCAAAAAATATTAACATCGATTTTATCAATGACCTCAAGAAAGTTCTTCACATTGTTCACATCAACATAAATCTAGAAAATTACGTCGTCTCCATAACATCAGTTTTATTATTATGCTTTATTTTTACAAATCTTAAATCCTTTATGGAGAGAATAATTAAGCTGCGATATTCTGCCAAATCTTCCCTTTATTCAAATCTAGCCATTTTGCTCATGTGTGAAATTATGGACTTGTATTTTTCTGCTTACTGCATCCAGCTCTTTGATTACCTCCCTGCCAAGGAGAAGATGAAAATGCTTTACATTTTTTTTAATAACAATCTCTTGGATTTGTTCAAGCTTAAGTATCACTTTGATTTCGTCTACGTTATTTCTCTCTTCATTTCGCTCTTCCTCATTCGCCTCCACCATCAACACCGCTCCAGCCAGTTCCGCGAAATATGACACCCCTGTGGTACATCCTTGCGACAGAGCTATGCGATGTCGTCAGGGTGATATGCGTCTGCTTGCCCTTAAGACAAACTAACCAAGCGGATGTGCCTACTCGCGCTTCTCCAATGCACCCAAAAAAAAAGTGCTACAGAATATTCTCCTCCAACAGGGGTAGCCAAATTCGTAACCGTATCTTTTTTTTTTCTTTTTTACCTGAACGGTTCAGGCAGCCAGGTATTTATTTATTTATTTATTTATTTATTATTTTTTTTTTTTTTTTTTTTTTTTTCACCTGAACGGTTCATACAGCTAGCTAGCTATTTTTATTTTTTACCCCCATGAGATTTTCCATTTGGTATTTTTTTTAAATTCAAATTGGCGTTTTGTTAGGCGGTATGTGAAGTCACCCTTACCGTATAGCAATTTCTGTGGGGGGGGGGGGGGGGGGGGTTCCCTCCTGATGACACTCCCCCTAGGGATCTAAATTTTGCTGCGTGAAGAGGCCATACTGAGCAACGTAATCGGCCCAGGTCTTTTTCTGCCTAAGCAGGGAAGTCACAATTTCGACCAGATCTGAGAGGTCGATCCTGACCTGCAGCATGGAGTCTCGCTCACGAAGTGTGACTGTCTTATCCTTCAGTGTCTGGAAGTCGATGGTGACTGCAAAAGGGATTCCGATTTCGTCTGTCCGAGCGTACTTCTTTCCAATAGAGACACTAGAGTTATCAATTTTGGAGGAAATGCTAAATTCATTTAGTATCATTTGAACCTGCTTCACGAAAGGAATGAACGTTTTATGATTCGATATGGTTAACACGGAACATTTTATAGGTGCCAGTGTATAAGGTAGAGACAAGTAGTGTCTTTCCTCCTTGTCATCTGTAAAGGTGCGGGTTCTAAATGAATGCTCGATAATGCAAAAAATGAGTCGACCAATACCAAAGGAAGGCTCAATCACATTTGGAATAAAATTCCTTTCCTGCACTTTCTTTTTATATTTATCAAACTTGATCATATCTCTGGTTAATTCGAATGACATGGGGGTGGACGAAGCACCACTACCTTCTATGTTCACAACGTAGGAGTTCTTCCTGTTCAACTCCTCATCGATGGATAACAATTCCTCCTTTGTTCTCTCATTCAGCCATTGGTAGATAACATTTTGTTGGCTCTTAAACTTCATTCCCATCTTTGCCTTGTTTGGAGATATTTTTATATGTTCTTCCTCCACGGGGGTATCATACTTTTCGCAGGCATATAAGTTTGCTCCTGTAACCTTCATGTGATTCTTCAAGTCATATGCAGATCTGTCGGCGTGTCCCACCACCTCGATAAATCCGTAGGATGTCAAAATCTCTGCGTCCCAACAGTCATTCGCATAGTGAGCCATCTCAGTTGGTAGGTGTTGTCGAAAACGTAGACCATCTTTGTTAATGCCGCACTTTAGAAGGAATAGATAGGTCCTTGCAAGGAAGTACGCCAAGGCTTCATTAGCAATAATACCCTTGGTGACTGCTTCTTCTATCTCCATGTAGACTACACGACTGTGTTCTCCACTGGCCAGTTGTTCCTCTCGTGGGTACAGGGGAAGGATTAAATGTTTGAACAGGTGGTATTTTTCGTGGCATTTCTTTTCAGGGTTTACAAAGTATTCAATTTCTGCCATCTCAAACTCACGTACACGAAGAAGTCCATTTCTTGGAGATATTTCATTTCGAAAACCGAGTCCGATTTGCGCCCCTGCGAAGGGCATCTTTCCTCCGTTGTACTCTAGCAACTTTTTAAAATTTACAAAAATTCCTTGTGCAGTTTCTGGCCTCAGAAATGCAATGTTGTTCAGATGATTTGTTTCTGCATGTGTAGATGATTCATTTGATTTACCCCTCTGTGCATTGTTATTCTCTACGTCTTCCTTCGGGCCTATTCTTGTCTGAAACATGAGATTGAAGGGGAAGGGACCTACAAAGTCATTCTTGCCAGGAGACTTTATGTCGTACTGCTTCATAATGCCTTTTATTTCTTGCTCGTTCATTCCATCAAGTCTCCTTACGACAGCCATCATTTGTTCGGCATCATCCATTTGGTTATCCCTTTTATCCATCGACCCCTCATCCTGTTCTATCCTCTTCACCGTATTGTTTGGCTTCTTCTTCCCCTCCTCGACCCTATTTGTTAAGTACTCCGCTATATATTTATCCGCCCGATAAAAGTCCCCCGTAACCGCATCCCTGATCATAAGATCTGTGAATCGATCCACATGTCCAGATGTTTTCAAAACAGTGTAGGGGGTTATGCACGTTGCGGAGATTTCCAGCATCTCATCGTAAAAAATGAAATGATATCTCCATAGATTCTCTAGTTCTGATTTTAGGAGACAGCCAGAAGGACCGTAATCGATTAGCCCTGAAGAACCTCCATATATCTCAAAGGAGTTTGTGTAAAAGAGCTTCCTTTTGGCTAGGTTATCTATCTTTGTTCTGTTATTCACCAAATTTAGTGACTCACTCGGAACACTATACAGGAATTTCAATTTTCGTTTCTTCTCTTCCAACGACTTCTCATTCTCATCGTATTCCTTCTTAAACACTTCATCATTTATTCCTCTGATACATTCGTTCCTCTCGACAAGGGTTGATATTTCTTGGCTGCACCTTTCGATTTGCTCCTCTATAGGGGTAACTTCTGCGGCGCCTGAGCCGCTTGCTTCAACGTGACTTTGCTTCATACTTTCCAACGGAGCGCTCCTTAGGTGGGCACTCACCTTTCTGCTTACGAGGGAGTAGTACCTCGTTTTTCTCTCCCTAGGTACTAGTCTGTGTACGATGTATGTCGCCCTAGTAGGCCTCTTCGCGCGAACGGTACTGAGGGTCGCCCTCGGTAGTTTCGAGTTCACTCTGCTAAGAACGTCACTGCGCGCCTTCACTTGCAGGGGTACCAAAATTAGCAGCGTCCCCAGCAGTCTCATGTACCTTCCCTTCGTGCGCAGTCGTTGTGGGGTGAAACCAAAGCGATTGCCGAGATTGCCGCGATTGCCGCGATTGCCGCGATTGCCGCGATTGTCGCGATTTCCACGCAGTTGTCAAGCGTTTGCCGAAAGGTTCATGCAACTAGCAGGGGGTAGTAGAACGACTGGCAAATCTTCTCAGGGTGATCTCCGCACAGCATGAAAAAAAAAAAAAAAAAAAAAAAAAGAAACAGGCAAATGGAAAGGGATAATAATAGCCTCAAAAATAACGTCAAAAAGTGTGGGCAAATTTGCGAAGGTATGCAAATATATTTCGAGGCAATTTCCGGACGACGCGTGCAAGGTCAGCTGCCCAAATGTGGTCCCCATGCTGCAGCCAAGTAGTATCCATCTTAGCACTCCCATCCATCACGTGTAGCGGGTGACGCACCATCCAATTGGCAGATCTGCGAAAAGCGAGAAATAGCTTTCCTTCGTTATATGGCATCATTTAAAAAAAAAAAAAAAAAAAAAAAAAAAAAAAAATTTTTTTTTTTTTTCCCCACTCAACATTAGCTACATGAATAAATATGTACACTTGGGCACATCTTCATGTGAACGCATTCAGCGGAATGTCTTCTGTGACTCAACGTTTTTTCTGTTCAGGTTCATATCCTGCGTACATTATAATTAGAAAAAATTTTACCCATCCTGCTGGGAGGAGCTACTTCCCGCTCTGTTCCTTTTAAGAGCATATTTGGCAAAGCATATCAGTATCATGGCGGTGCGTCCACTGTTCACAAACTGGGGGTCCATACATGGCACACACCCCGACTGAGAGAAGATCACTGATGAGAACCCCCCCTCCCCTTCACCCTGAGCAACAACATATGGTAGGGGACCGCCTATATGTGGCCAACAACTTCACCTGGGTCGTTCCCTCTCCCAAGTTACCTCTCGTCCGAGGTAAGGACATAGAGAAAAGTTCATCCCACCGTTGTCAAAACTATATGTAGGGAAGCTGCTTGGGTTTTCCAACCTGGCATTTACACACACAGGAAAATTAGCATCTAAACGGAGGGGCTCTGTTTAACATGAGCATATTAAAGCGGAGGACCCCCCTGGGGGGCGAGTGAATAATCGACTTCCATTCTCCGACGAACTTAATATTTTAAGTTTTCTCATCATAAAAAAAAAAAAAAAAAAAAAAAAAAAAGAACAAAAAAAGAAAAAAAGAAAAAGTGATAATTATAATTATTTCGGACGTTGGTTTCATCCCCCAAAGGATTACACGTAGATACGGATGTGTGTGTACATGAGCACATTTATTATGTTATACCCATTTGCACCCATGAGTTCATGCACACATTATTTCGTACACACATGGGCGACTCACTTGTACGCATTGAGCAGATCATCAATTTCAAGCATGTTGTTGTAGGAAAACTTCCTAATCACGTTTTCCCCCTTCTGCTTTAGAATATCCTCGATGTTGGTCTTCCCATCCTGGAACCACCCCAGCTGGTCAGAAATTAAGTGGAGGTTCTCACAGGACGGGCAACGAATAATAACCACTCCGTTCTGGTATGCCTGCTTGGAAAACTTTTTCGCACTTTTCTTTTCGCATATTTTGCATGTAAACATGAGAACCATATACTCCTTCCTGATGTTATCACTTCCCTGTTCTGTTGCAACTTCATTTTTTATCGCATCGATGCTTGTTATTTTTGAGTCATCACCTGGAACGTCGTTACCATGTTCATTTAGTTTGATAATATTTGTAGCGGCTCCGTTCACATGGCCACTTTTCTCTTCAAGTGTTTTCCCGTTACATGCATTTTCATCATCTGATTTTTCTCTACACAAATTCGATACCACTGTGTCTGCCTCGTTCTGAAAGTTATATGCATCTCCCTTCCCCTTCTCTCCCCCTTTATTCACTGTCCCCAAATACACCTTCCTAAATGACGCGCTGTTGTTACAGTGACAGCCCTCATATAGGTTGTTCCTTCGGAGTGTGGACAACACAGATATGTTTTTAATTTTTTCCCCACAGATTTTTCCTCTGGGTGGAAAATAACCGGTAAGCGCATTGGTTGAAATTCTGCTCGTTGTGATTTGCGCCCTTCGTGTTGTGAAGCGAGTTATCACGTGTGCAACACCCTGTGCCATTGCATGCCCCACCGTGTGCCCCATCCTTTGCACCACCCTTTATACTATTTTTGTTGGGCACTTATTGTCTGCCGATTAAAAACACTTGTGACAGCACAAAGGGGGGAGGGAACCTTTCACTTTGGCTATCTTATGATATATTTTCTCATTTGCAGGCCTAAGTGCCCATGCGCCCGTATAGATGAAGAATTTTTTATTTTATAATATATATATATATATTTGTTTGTTGTTGTTTTCCCTGATGTTGCGCCTACGTTACGCCCACGTTGTGCAGTTGTCATTGCCGAGATGTTTGTGACACTACGCTGTGCCACAAGGGTGAGCAATTAGCGGTGAACGCCTGGGCGATAGCCCACTGCGCAGGAATGCTCCTGTATTGGGAGGACAACACTACTCTGGCGACTTGTTCGTGAAACCGTCAGGGCAACGGGTCGAACATCTTCGCGCTGCACGGGATGCGCAGCAACATGCGTAGAAACATGCGTGGAAATATGGGCGGAAATATGCGCGGAGTGAAAATAGCGAGGTACGGAAAAAAAAAAAAAAAAAAAAAAAAAAAAAACAAATTAACAAATTAACAAATTGACAAATTGACAAATTATCAATTTAACAAAATGACGAAAACAAATTGAGGCGAAAAAATGGGACAGTTCCGACATCCCACGCATGCATGTTTTCAGGAAAGCACGAAAAGTGAAAAATAATTTTTGCTGGACGGAGAGGGAAACCTTGCTCAGCAGGTTTAATGCACATCGAACGGGCGGGTCTGCCCAAGTTGGCTACAAAGTACCCCCAAGAAGAACGCAAGTCACTGGCAATTCCGAGAAGGGAGACTTCCTTGGCTAACACAGGCATAGCTCCCCTGGGAAGAAGGGAAGAACGCTATCCAGACGAAGGAACAAGGTTATCCCAGCCAAGGAAGAACGCTATCCAGACGAAAGAACAAGGTTATCCAGGCCAAGGAAGAACGCTATCCAGACGAAGGAACTGCTTTCACCTTTCCCAATGGACGCACCAAAGATTACCCGTGGCAGCGCCCAGTTGTTGGACGAAAGCAAAAGCGAGGGGAACGAACTGTTCCGGAGGAAGAAGTATGAAGAAGCTCTGGGCGTTTACCTGGGCGCTGTTGCGAAACTCTGCGGTGAGCCACTAGATTCTACGAACGTTAGAAGATTGGTTCAGTTTTTTCGAGAAAATGGAGGGAAAAAGGAGGTAGACATACCCGAGGGTAAGAGTGCAGATTCCCCCCACCTGAACCAACACGTCAAAGATCTCTTCACAAAGATATGCCACAATGTGTCCTTATGTTACTACTTCCTGGACCGACCGGAAGAGGCAATTGATTACTCCTCGTATGTAAGCGATATGGATAGCAAACACTACAAGAGCTACCACACCTTGGGTCTGTGCTACGAGAAGTTAAAAAATTACAAAAAGTGTATGGAGTCTTTTGAGCGTTGCAAGCTTGTCCTCTTGAAGGAAGGAAGTAACTGCAGTTCCGGAAACTCTTCTCCCCTTGTGAGTGCTGATGTGAAAAACGAAGTGAACCGAATTAACGAAAAGCTCAAGAGGCTAATCAGAGAAATGGAAGAAGCCAAACAACAGAAAGAGGGACTAGGCATCACCATCGATATGGCCAAAAAAACAATTCTCGATGATGCCAGCACGGAAGAGGAAAAAATTAAAATGATCCACAGCATTTGTAAGCATAAAATACATACCCTCTTGAGGGAAAATATTTTTTACTTCTTCTCCCAACTGTTAAATCATGGAGAAAACTCTCTATCCATTGAGAAGGCGTGTCTACATGTCATCTATAAACTAGTATCAAAAATGGAGAGAGATACAGAGGAAATTTCAAGGAACACCAAGGTTTGCATCAACAAGGTAAGTGACATGAAGCTGGAATATTACTATGATCTCCATTTTGTGAAAACGATTTTGTCCTTACATGAGTCCTTCGACGAACAGTGGATAAATAGCTATGTAAAGGAAAAGATGAAAAAAATGGAAACCCTCAAATTCGATAAGAAGAAAGATACCTACAAACTTGTGAAGGACATCCTCATCTTTATCATCCACATTGTTAAGTACATCCATGTAGTGACAAATGATAAAATTATAAGAATCATCAACACATATTTTCTCTCTAACGACGACGTAGACATAGCTACCAGTGCACTAGACGCAATAATTTTCCTCTGCAAAAAAAAAAAATTCTTTATACAGAAGAGAAATACAAAGGAGGGAAAAAATTCAATCACCCTTTTAAACACCTTATTGGAAGATTCAAACATAGATGTCAAACATTATCTGATTGATACCCACTTTGGAGACATCTGTAAGCATCCCCTCTGTGCAAATCTCGAAATTAAAACAACTATTCAGCAGTGCATTAGTATGCATGAAAATTTTCCCAGTGACGTGGAGTACGCCTTGATACTTATCCTATCCCTGTTGTATGATAAAAACAGACCCAGTGAAAAGGATACCGAAATGAATGATCTCATATATGAGTGCATAGATTTGTATTTCAAACCACAAGATATTGGAGTGGAGTGGTTTCTGTCTGTTAAATGTCTCTTTCTCGTGGACAAGAATATTGTTCTGAATTACCTAATCGGAAAAAATCAATACCTCTATGATATACTTACCTTTATTAACCAATCCGTGGGAAGGAAGCCAAAGAAAGATATCTCCCTTTTTATAGATGTTCTACTTCTACTTCTAAATATTTCAGAGCTTCGTTTCATGCTGAACACTTACATTGATGTGTACATTAACATTTTGAAGACCTTCCCCTATGACGAGAATTTTCTAAAGTTCCTCGTGGGTTCTTTCAAACTATATATGCACAGTAAAGAATTCAAGGAGGAAATTGTCAAGAGAGTCGATTTGTTTTCCTACGCTAAGGAGTTGTTGAAGCGCTTCCTATTGCGAAGCGAAGGACAGAAGAACAAGATATCCTCGGATGGTGGCCCCACCCAGAAGGACTCTCCAACCTCTTTGCAGAAGCGGGAGTTTCTTGAGTCAACGGAGCAGTCTTCACACAACGGAAGGAAGAACTGCGAATTGGTGAGCAAGATGATGAAGAAGCAAACGAAGATTTCCTCAAATGGCAATACAGACTATGACACACACGCGCTGAAGGATCTCATCGAAATGGTCTTCTACCTCAGCCTGCACATTGAATTTAAGAAGCAGCTCCTGGAGCAAGACAATCAGTACATCCTGTTCTTCCTGATCAAAGTCGGAGATGAAATTAACCAGAAGAAACTAGACAATACGTACAAGTACTTATACTGCAACACAATCAACAATTTAATATTAACAAGAAAAGATGAACAGGTCAGGCGAAGAGAAATTAACAAAGCCAATTTATCCAACTTTGATTCTGAACAAATTGAAGCATTAGAACAATTTTACGAAAAGTTACCAACAGCAGCCAAACCTAAGACCGACCCTCTGTATGACTATGGAGATGAAGATACGAGTAATCAGTTAATTAAATTATTGATGTATAATGAGAACTATGTATTGAAGGTAAAAGAAAATGCTGATGAGGAAATTATCCTACCAAAAGGGGGCAAGTACAAAAATGGGGCAATTGTTAACACCATATATAATTTTATTAATACCAATTTTTTTACTATCAACATAGCAGAAGCTGTGTGTGATATCATTTGCAAATTTGTTAAGGATACAAAAAATATTGGCCTTGTTCTTGTAAACAATGGATTGAAGGCACTACTCCTCGCGTCCAAACATATTGCTAATAGGAAAAACTGCGCCTTAGCTCTGAGCGAAATTTTCATTTACACCAACCCCAAGTTGGTTCATTTTTACGAGGCATATGATTCATTGCCATTGCTGATTCAACAATTGGATATCGAAGAAGAACTCCTGGTGTTCAAGTCCTTAATGGCCATAACGAATATATTGACCATTGACGAGAACGTAGCCATCAAGGCCATGCAACTGAATTTGTGGAACAAATGCTTCGACATCCTCGTATCTGAAAATGTCTCCATAAGGTCCGCCAGCTTAGAGTGCATATGCAACTTATGTTCTCAGCCATATGTCCATCAGTATGTGTATGATAAGTATAAAAAAATTGCCGGGGGGAATGGAAAAGATGAACAAATCAATTTCGTAGACATACAAATAATGTTTTCTTTTACCATGGAGAAGGAAAATTACAAGGCTGTTTATGCTGCTACTGGGGCACTTGGCATGTTGTCCTCTGATTTGCGCCTCCCTGTATTTTTAATACGCACAAAAGGTTTCCACCACGTTTTTAATGCGTTGAAAGAAACGGACGATGAGCAAATTTTACTCCGCATTTTAACCTTTTTCAACAACGTGATACTGGGAGAAAATGTCCCATCGGATGATGTGAAAAGGGTGAGAGATGCCGTTCGGGACAAGACGGGTCTGGATGGCGAAAATGCGCAAATTGCGCAGTTTATTCTACAGTGAGATTGTCTCCAAGTGTCGCGATCAGCAGATGACCGTTTCTCCGCCCATCAGGGTTGCTATCGTCCCTATTTTTTTTCTTCTTTTTTTTTTTTTTTTTTTTTTTGTACGCACGTGTGTGTGAATATGGACCTGCGGGAAAGCCAAAACCATTGGTCAGCCTCACTGCATATAGCTTGTAGCACGACTCGCGTGTTCACATTGCGTGTGCGGATGGTCAACGTACGCGCCTTCCTGCTTATGTGTCCAACAAACCGAGCAACTTTGCGAACAATTTTTAGTTACCTCTAAAGCTATTTATAAATTAGGAAAAAGCTACCCCCCAGGCAACCCCACCTGTTCGAGATTCCCAAGTAGCTAACTTCTTATCTCCTTCCCACTCGTGGTAGTTCTTAGTCGTGATGGAAAAAAAAAAAAAAGAAAAGAAAAGAAAGCTGTCCATAGATCGTCAGCATTTTTTTAATTTCCCAAATTTTGTTAAATTAGCTATAAAAAAAAAAAAAAAAAAAAAAAAAAAATGGAGGGGATTACAACTGTAGCTAGCCATTTAACTGTTTCGAAAAAGAAAAAAAAATATGAACCGTTCATAAAATTTTTGTTCTATACCTCTTTTTTTTTTTTTTTTTTTTTTTTTTTTTCGCAAGAATGTGCATAATGTTTTTTTCTATCGTAAGTAACT
Organism: Plasmodium knowlesi strain H; assembly: GCF_000006355.2. NCBI lineage: Eukaryota > Apicomplexa > Aconoidasida > Haemosporida > Plasmodiidae > Plasmodium > Plasmodium knowlesi. The sequence goes on from NC_011914.2 coordinate 1,664,926, forward strand.
GTTCAGAAAGCTTTGCACACGCTCTGCGACACCTTGCCACTACAGCTGTTTTTTGCAAGCCATTTGGCTAGCACGCTTATTTCCGCATTTTGCCCCTTCATTTGTTCCTATCTTCCACCATTTTGCTAGTTCTTCCATGCCAATTTGTCTACCTGTGCGCATCAACTACAAACATTTTTCCAGTTGGAGTTCCCCAATTACTTCAAAACATTTTTCTCCCAATTTTCCCATAAAAGAATGCATTTGTTGTTATTGTTAATTTTCTCGTATGCAACAGAATGTGAACACTTGTGTATGCTCGGAAAATATTGAAAATTCTCAACGTGAGCCACTTTTCCTTTTAACCCGTTGTTCATTCGGCACTTGTGTGAGAGGGAGTAAGTTTACCCGTACGACTTAAGACAAACTCCGCGAATGTTATGTTTCTGTAAACGCGGGAAAGGAGGAAACTGTTAGCCTGTGTAGTAACAGTTGTTGTTTTCTTTTTTTTTTCCTCATTTTTTGCGCCGACCTTGTATCACCCTTGCCATATGGTAACGCGCAATTCAAAGCACAGTTTGTGGTTGCACTTCGCCCGCAACTTTAATTTACCTTTTTTAAATTGCAGTTTTCAAACACCACAGGGGGAACAAAAAATTTGAGGTCCAGCGTACATACATGTGTATGCGCATGCATGAGTATATATGTACATACAACCCGCATGGTTGATTCTGCACTTGTTCCGACCTGAAGAAAAAACAAAAAGAACGAAGCCTGTTTCCCTCTTGTTCTACCACATACATTTGTATACGCATCCAAGAAAATGAATGCGAGTTATTAATTATCGAATTAAAAATCGCTCCATGAGTTTTAAATCCGTCGAGCGAGTGGCACGAATGAATTGTGTACATACAGATTGCACCCTTTTAAGTACAGCGGCTCAGTCTTCTGCCGTTTACATTTCTCATGTGACACAGGAGCTTCGTGTAGTTTGTCCTGCTTTGGTGCGTATTATTATTCACCAAAGAGGGGGAGAAATTTTCTTCCATTTTTTACGACCCTCCTTTTTTCTTCATCCTGCTACCATTTTCCCCCTCCTTCACGCTCGTCTAGTTTTCATTTATAGAACTAACACTGTGCCTACTTATATTTTTATAAAAACCGCTTGCTCAGTATGTTGTATATGTAAAAGCTATAAATCAGATTTGAAGTTTCTACTGAACTGTTTACAGTTATGCACATGTTGTTCCTCATGAGAAATGCTAGTTTTGTCCTTTCTTAACTGCCTCCATTTCGTGCATTCTTTTTTCTTTGAAAGTTAAGAGATAGTTTGTGTATGCATATTGTAAAGTGTTTTATGGAAAAAAAAAAAAAAAAAAAAAAAGAAAGGAGAGCGAGGATTGTTACTGTACGTTTGAATTTCCCCACGTAGTGGTTGTCGTTTGTGCCATCCTTTTTTACACACCATTTTGTACTGCGCATGCATGTGCATACATACATGCGTACATTCCTGTTTATTGTTTTGTTTGGCTCGAACTGTAGAAGAGTTTTTTTTTTTTAGAGGCTAATACAAGTCAGCACTTTCAAGCGAAGTTGTCCATGTTTTTTTTTTTTTTTTTTTTTTTTTTTCCCTTATATATGTTAAGGCGATAAGTGCGCTCATGCATAGTGCGCCGGGATTCTTTTAAATATTACACGCACATATACACAAATTATAAAGGAGAAAAGATCCTCGTAGTTGTGCCTGGGGTAATGAGAGTGGTGCATAATTTGAGCAGCCAGTCATCTGCACTATTCAGTTGTTTCGTTCTTGTCATATCGTATCATATTGTGAGAATCGAAGTAGAGAGGGAGATTATCCCACTCATAAAAATAAGTGTGTGACTCCGAGGAAGAGAATACACACGGTATATTATAAAAATACATCTAAGTTAGTTACATCTAGAGAAGAACGGCAGAGGGGCTACCTGAGTAGGAGAAGTAATACCGACCCGTGGGTTATTCGCTCTATGAATTATTTGGAAAAGCATCCAACGAGGATGAAGAAGACAACTAAAAGGATCAACCAGAATACCATTATACCGCTGAAGCATCAAATGACAAAGGATGTGGACACTATTAGTGAAGCCATCAAAGGTAAGAGTAAAGAAAATGAAAAAGCAGGGATAGGAAAAAACAGTGAGCCAAACGATGAAGTAGAGAATTTCGACTACATTAAAAGTTACCTAACGGAAGTATTCGAACGGACAAAAACTAACGACTCGGTATCGTCAAAAGAGGATAGTAATATGGAGGATACCCACAGAAAAAGTAGAGAACATGGTGAAAACACTTCCCTCTTACACACAGAAAATAACAGCTTGAACGTTGAATGCGATTTGGACAACACGTACGAGTTTGAGACGATGGAGAGTGGGAGTTACCCAAATGGGGATGTACAGTTGGTAGAAGCAATAGGTGAGGTAGAGATGGCGCAGGATGTGGGAGTGGCCTCCGCAGGAGCATCTTTTAGCGGTGGAAGCTACGCACACCCCTTGAGGTTGAAGAAGGCACTCACTAGCGTGGACGAACAGAACTACAACATATTCGGAAGCAAGTCACTGTTCAACCATTTCGGAACCTTTAACAGGAGTGGCAACCCGGGAGTCTGGTTGACGGATAAAGAAGAAATATATAATGCTCCAAATGGGGAATGCAGGAAGATGGCCGAGGGGAATGTTGATCTTCTCATAGATGATGTTGTTAGGGGGAGTTGTCTAATAGAGCCGGGCGAAAACTTCGACCAGTTGGAGGAGGAAGCATTTAATATAGGTAGATGTTCAGAGGAGCAGGAAAGCAACGGTGTTAATGTGGAGCAACTGTTAGCGGAGGTGGGAGGTAGTAACGGACACGTGGACGGGTTAGAGACAGTCCAAAGGGAAAATCCACAAGAGATGAACAGTAATTTGTTCCAACTACTCAGTAGCAGCAATAGGGAGTTTGTTTGTAACTATATTAGGAGGTATCAAGAGATGGGAGAACGCGGCGAAGAGGGAGGTGTTGTCGAAGGGGCAGACGGAGAAGGACACATGGAAGGGCGAAATTCCCCTCCTGTTGATGGCTACGTGAAGGGGAAAAGCGTGTGTTTCGATCTCCCCACCACGGAGCATAGCATCATGTTGAACGATCACGACATCGGGACGTATGTGCAGAGCGACGGGGGGAACGAAGTAGACATTGGCTACAAATTGGAAAGTTCAAGATTAAAGGAGGAGAATATTTGTCCGTCGGGGAAAGGAACAGTCGAAATAATGGGTAACAACATAAATCAGGATAACCTAGTGAAGCACGACCTGGGCGGGATTGCCCACCTTGATCATAAGAATGTGGGGGGGTTTAAGAAGCACGGTTATGAGCACAACGATTCGAATGTCCCAAGTTTTTTTTTCATCCCCGAATGGGTTCGAAGCGATCAGGGAGAAACATGCATGAAAGGGACAAATCTCGACAAGGGAAATATTGAAAGGAAGAGAAGTATCTCCACTTTGCCTAACCACGTGGCACCTACAGATGAATGGGATGAAAAGACTCCTTCCGTTTCACCCCATATTAAGAAATGTACCACATCAGAACTATACAATAATTTATTGGAACTACTAAATGATGGATCTCAAAATGTTAAGGTGGATAGCATGAACCAGGAAATAGGGATGCACCTAGGGGGAGAGTTTGTTAGGGACGAAGCTGCCACGTACTACGATGGAGATATTCTCAAGCATGTGACACATGGGGGAGAGAGAGATTCCCATGTGGATGATCAGCAAAGTGGTGGTAATCATGCATTTATACGTCGAGCCAATTACGAGGTGGTCGAGAAATATGCAAAGGGGTTAAATGGGGTGGACAATGCTGAAAATATGAGCAAAGTGGAAAGAGGAATTACCATGGGGAATATCAACAGTGGGGCCTTACCAGTGAAGAGCTACTTAAAATATCAGACTACACCCTTTTCTATTTCACATGATAATGAACGGGATAGTTTCCAAAATAGAGGACAATCTACATATGGATCACCACCGCCCATAGTCACTAAAAAAAAAAATGTAATGTTCGAAGCGTTGAAGAATAAGATAGGGTTTCTTCTAGACAACGAAGATGACGACGTTTTTTTGAGTGAATATATTAAGGATGCTATAGATGACTATAACCGTAGCAAATGGGGAAGGGGCGCTAACGGTAGGGAAAGCATGCAAGCGGGTCGTTCGTCATTTGGGGAGGGTAAGGAATTAGTCTATAACCCAGTCAGGGGAGAGTCTGATATTGCCACTGAGACGGAAATACAAAATGGTATCCTTAAGAGTGAGACGATTAACTACAATTACAGTAGACCAACTGAGCATCTGAGCGAAGTGGACCTCCGTGATCAGAATCACAGTACAGTCAATTTGCATCTGGGAAGGGCTCACACAGACACGTATAATGAGGGATATTCACATGTGGATCGCATCAGAGGTGAATCTCCACCTCAAGGTGCAGGGTTGGAAATAATCCGTGAGGATCAATGGAGAGCGAAGAATTTCAATCGTGGCAGGGCTCACGTGAAGAACAGAACACACAAGAGCAACGTGGCCAGTCTGAAGTTGTTCCTACAGAACAGTATAATGGCTAACAACATCAGCAATTATAGCAGCGGCAATATCAGCGGATATACAGTCGGGCAACGTAGTAGTCTTGACAAGGGTATCCTCAGTGATGATTCTGCGTCTGGACCAAATGGGGATGACATGAAAGGGGGGTGGAATGGTGGGCCAGTTGTGTCTGACGTCCCGATGAAAACACTAGAAGAGAGAAAATCTCCAAACGTGGGTTCATCCCAATTGGGGGATTATTCCATCGAACGGGGAGATGCTATTCGTGGACATCTAAGAAAAGCTAACAAGGAAGAAGAGAGGGAAGAGCAACTTAAAAAAATATACGAAAATTTATTTTTTCTCAGTAGAAGGAATAATAGAAACCTTCCTTTCAGTAGTGTGTCTAGGGTGGAGCAGGAAGGGACGACAGCACAGGATGCCTCTACGGATGGTTACGTTTTACCATTACACGGGGAAAATAGCTCGATGAAAATCCACACAAGTGCCCACAGTGACGACAGCTTCGATGCCTTGTCTCAGAAGGGGGGGGATACCTCTTTCCTGAAAAGGGACCTGGCAAATCTGAAGGCGCATGGGACATTTGGTATCAGCGGCCGGGGGAATGACGCTCTCAGCGGTGTTGTGGGGTCCTTTGAAAAGGGGCATTTCGTAGACGAGGTGGGGTCGAACTGGTCTAACAGGAATTTTATGGGAAAGGACAAGGGCATCGGAGAGGGGAAAAAGAGGGAGGGCATCCTATTTGGAGGAAGGAGGGGAGATCCATCTTTGAGCAGAAGAGGAAAGGATGCGTTCGAAGAGGAGGGAGCTAATAATTCCTTGTGGAATAGGAACCTTGTCTCTGGCTCGTCGGCCATGCGCGCCACTTACAGCGCCTTCGTTAACCGTGTGAATGGAGGCGGTAGCGAGGTGGTCCATCGGGGCAGATACGCCCTCCTCCCCTCTCCCGGCAGCAGCATCCTAAGCGGAATCGATAGAAATAGTAACGATAGAAACGGAAACGGTCGAATGGATCGAGCGAAATCACAGGACAGGCGAGGGATATCCAACACGAGGGGAAAGAAGAAGTACATAGAAGCACGCAATCAACTATCCGTACCAGCCTTAAAGGCATATCTATCGAAAGAGGATAAGCAGGACTTGGAGCGTTTACTAGAGTCCCTTTACGCCGACAGGATAATTCCGCTGGTCATCAATTTAAAAGGGAGGGCAGACGAATATAACTTCAATGATGTGCTAAAAAATAATATCATAAATGCGTATGGACTATTCCCTGATAAGTACACGGTGAAGGAACACCATCCATCCTCCTCCGCTTCTTCTTCTTCGGCTCCCCATTCTGATGACAACTGTTTGGTTCATTTTTTACACAGAAAAGTAGACGATGATTATTTTTTCTCCATTAACGATACAGTAGACAGATACGATCCGAAGTTATGGAATGAATTTGAGAAATATTTGCTCGAAATAGCTAGCTCGGATGATCCCCAATTGTATTCATTTACAGGGGGAAGGTATGGCATGGCAAAGGAGCTGCAAAGAAGGAAACTTCCATTTTTCCAGGGGCTCTACTTAGGCCACCTGTGTCACATTGTTCACATCAGTGCCACTAGGAAAATCATTGCCTACGAAAATAACTTTATAAAGCCTATTTCTCAGTGTAGGAAGTATGAGGATGCGAAGATGGGTATAGTAAACACCCGAGGGGGTAATGCAAAAAATTACATTGCCTCCATGGACGAGTTAAAGTTCTATCTGGGTGCAATTCTCAAGTCACACAAGAGGGGCATTAACATCTCTACGTTGAAGGCCAAAATGCTGAGCAGCTATAACAAGCGCTTGTGTGAAAGCGTTTTCCACTGCGTAAAGCTGGTGGAGTTGTTACAAATGGAAGAACTGAAAGACATCTGCGTGGTGGATATGGAGTCCCGCGTGTTGCACGCTGTGCCTGCACCGTGAGGAGGAGCCAAACGTATAATCTATGAATGCGCATATGCCCCTGTCCCCCTTTCACCTAATTATAGACACTACCTCATTTTTTTTTTTTTTTTTTTTTTTTTTTTTTTTTTTTTTTTTTTTTTTCTTTTTTCTTTTTGCACGATGTGTCATCTACCAACTTGAACCGCGTAAGTGAAGCACCGGGGTTACCTCTAGGTTAGTCATCTGGGTGGTTAATCCGGGGACGATACATCACACACAGATGATTCAGTTAACCACCCCACGTAGCAAGCACTGACCCAAATGGAAGATTGTGTGCTCGTCTGATAATAATATTTTTCTTTCCTTTTTGACGTTACAACGGTGAATGCATCGAGTTCGCTGTTTTGTCCAGAAGGTGTGTGTGTGTGTGTGTGCATTGTGGGAAGTTTAAACGAAGACGGGAGCTCCAAAACGAGTTCGTGCGCATAACCACATGGGTGTGCACATGAGTGTATCCCCTCGGATTAATATTTCCTTTTTTATCCTTTTGAGTTGGCTCCAATGGGGAAAACATACACAGTTCAGGGGTTAATAAAATTACTATTACTATTACTATTACTATTTTTTATTTTTTTAAGCTTCTTCTAGGGGCAGGTCGCATTTTCCCGTGGAGGTTTGGCTATAGCACAACGGTGACCTCCTTTTCCGCACGTGCAGTGATTGGTTACTTTGTGCATAGTTGTTTTGTCGCCCCACCAGCGTATTATTTCCCCCGAACTCAGTTATTTCGCTGCAGGTGGTTTTCGTGGCGTTCAATATTTTCGAACCTGTGCAACATCACCCTTTTACCCTTTCCCTTGCTTTTTTTTTTTTTTTTTTTTTCTGCTGTATTTGCCTCCACGTGTGCCGCTTCTTCCGTTGCCACTTTCTCCGATTGTGCGTGAATTTCGGCGCTGGTAGTGGGTCTATCGTGTGAATACTTGTGAACCCTCTTTAGAATTTTCTCCACCAGTGTGGAAGGGTTCCTTCACACTGTATAGAAGCGTAGTGTTATTTAAAGGGGGGAAAATAAATAAATAAAAAGGAGAGAAAAAGTGGGACAGTGAAATGCCCTTTCGTTTTATCCACCGTAACTGAATACTTCTCATATAATGTCATGCCCCTTTCCCCCTTAACAAATATCTATCATATAGGTTATAAAATAAGCACAGGTATTTTTTTTTTTTTTTGTGTTTGCATATGCGCACGTATCCAGCGCTCCCAGTGAAAAAAGAAAAAAAAAAAAAAAAAAAAAAATGAATAATTGTTTAAACACCCCTGCCCCCCTTTTTTTTTTACGAAGTGATATTGTACAGTTTCCTCTTTTTTTTTTTTTAACCGAAAGAGGAAAAAAAAAAAAAAAAATAGGAGAAGTTATTGTTTTCTGAGGCTTCAAGTTTTATTTTGTTTTATTGTGTGTTTTTTTTTTTTTTTTTTTTTTTTTTCTCTGGGAACGGCTAAATTGTCCCTCTCTTCTATTTGTACCTTTTGCGCGACCAGCCCGCTTTGTGCGATCTGCTTCTTTTGCGCAATCTGCCGTTTGGTCCTCTTTTTTTTTTTTTTTTTTTTTTTTTTGTTTTTGTATGAACCTTACCGATACATAGCCAATCATCAATTGGGGTGTCCCCGCGTGTACTCACATGCATTTTATCTACTTGTGGTGGGGGCATATACCTAATACGCACACGTTTTCTCCCCTGAGCAACCTTACGCTCCCGCTTCTTACCACACCTATGCGTACGTAGCGTCCAAGCCCACGAATCTTCCCATATAAAAGAAAAAGAGAGTCCATTTATGAGTATCACTGTAGAATAGGAAAATCTTATAATGTTCGCTCCTCATAAGAGCCAGGAGATTAGTCAAATCTACGAACGAAACAATGAAGCGACACTCTATATAGGTAGGATGTCGGGGTAGCCAACTGTCCCGTTCACATTTCCTCATGTATTCAATTAACGCATATATATACTAATGTGTGCACTGTGTCCGCTCTCTCCCACCCCCGCCTGCAGCCAACTTAGACGCCCAAGTGGACGAAGAAATCCTGTGCGAGCTTTTTATGCAATGCGGTAACGTCAAGAATGTACACATACCACGGGATAAGATCAATGGGTTTCATGCAGGTAGGAGGTGTACCCTTGTGGGTGAAGCGCGCATCGTGTTGTATACATCTCCTGTTTGTACTTCACTCACTTATGTTTCATCACACACACATACACATACACACATATACACCTCAGGTTATGGCTTCGTGGAGTATGAATACGAATACGAGTGTGAGTACGCAGGGAAGGTGTTGAACATGACGAAACTATTCGGAAAGCCCCTGCGGTGCAACAAGGCGTCTCAAGATAAGAAATCCTTTGACGTAGGAGCGAATCTATTTATAGGAAACCTAGATGCAGAGGTGGATGAGAAAATGCTCTTCGATATTTTCTCCTCCTTTGGGCAAGTAGTAACCGTCAGGATAATTAGAAACGAAGATGATACATCTAGAGGACACGGATTTATCTCATACGATAACTTCGAATCCAGTGATATGGCCATCGAAAATATGAATAACCAATTTATATGCAACAAGAAGGTTCATATATCCTATGCATTTAAAAAGGATTCTAAAGGGGAGAGGCATGGAACAGCAGCTGAAAGATTCATTGCGGCTAATAAGGCTCTAAGTTTATTTTCAGGAAATGAAAACTCAAATAATCTAATGCCACATAATTTATCTAATGGAGAAAATACAACTAATACGAGGCGTGGTAAGAATAATGGTTCATTAAATGGAGAGAACAATCAATTTCTACGACCACCCTTAACATCTTCGAATGCTATCAACCCCCCATCGAGCAATTCCTTGCCGCCTGTTATGAATTCGTACTTTCCAGGAAATATGCCGCCCCCCATGGGGTCCAGTTTTCCCAATCAACCGATGAACATCAATAGCGCCATGCGCCCTAATGGCTCGTTCATGATGCCACAGAAAATCGGCAATCGGATGATGGGTAGTATGCCTCCCAACATGCCACCCATGAATATGCCTCCAGGAATGCCCCCCAACATGCCACCCATAAATATACCCCCGAATATGCCTCCTCCAAATATGCCTCTCAACATGCCACCCATGAATATACCCCCAAATATGCCTCCTCCAAATATCCCTCTCAACATGCCCATGAACATGCCACCTAACATGCCCCTCAACATGCCGATGAATATGCCCCCCAATTTCCCCCCCAACTTCCCACCGAATTTCCCTCCTTCCTTTGCCCCGAATTTTCCACCCAACATGCCCCCGAACTTTCCACCGAATTTCCCCCCCAATTTACCTCCCACGCCCCCGACCAACATGCAACTCAGCGGCTCCTTAAACGCATCATCAACTGCGGAACCGAATCCGAGTGGCCCAAATGAGCAAAATGAAGTTGCGGGCACTTAGCCCCAGGAGGCAAGGAGAAACGTGAAGAGGTGCATATTTTTACCAGACAAACGGAACAGTCTCATTTTATTACTGTGCCTTTTACACTGCGTTTTTGTAATGTACTTTTTTTTTTTTTTTTTTTTTTTTTTTTTTTTTTTTTCTGCCATCTTTGGAAGAGAGATAGGGACGTCCAGGGGCGCTCTTTCCTTGTCCCCCCCCTCCATTTGAAATGCACATGCGCCTACAGGGGAAAGGAGCATTTCCCCCTTTTTTTCTTTTTTTTTTTTTCTTTTTTTCATATAATATGCGCATTTTGCCCCTTTTAAACGACTTCCACTACTTCCATTTTATTTACTTTTCTGTTCATTTATTCTGCTACTCATTTTTTTTAACCAAGCGAATTATTACATAATTTTAAAAAGGATGTTTGAATCAAAAGACTCCTTAAGAATAACGGGAGCGTGCTTTCCTTTGATTGGGACAAGAGATTTAGGTTGTATTCTGATGATTTGTCGCTCCACCTGCTCATCTTCCTCTGCCGAGTAGTCTCTACCAAACAGCCCCTAAAGAGTAGTCTCTACGAAACAGTCCCTAAGGAATAGTTTCTACCTTGTGGAGCGGTAGTTTCGCCCCACCCCCGGCAGAGTGTAAGGCACGGCCAAAATTCCATATCCTTCCCCCGCTACTTCCCTCCTGAGTCGAAATAGTCCTCTTTCCAGGCGGCAACACTAATTGTGCTCTAGGAAACACGACAATTTTTTTTCTTTTTTTAAAATGAAAAAGCACCACGCGGAGAAATGTCAATGAGAGATATGCCAAGTTAACTGTGCAAATGATACATTGAATTGGAAAAAAAAAAAAAAAAAAAAAAAAAAAATACGCAAGGTGGAGGAACTCCGCTCCTCTAAAAATATACCCTGCTCTCGTTGCACGCTTCCAATGCCCATTCCCGGTGTAATTGAAGTAGCATTCGAAGGAGGGCCTAGTGTTCGCAATGGGCAACAGTAAGCAGCGAGGCTAAGGCATGCATGCAATAATGTGGGCCATGTACATGGACCCACGACATGCACTGTGGATAACACTCTAATTATTCCTCGAAGAGAACAACCTCCAAGCGAGCAAAACTCTACGTGGAACATTAAGGCAATTTGTGAGTATCTCCTTAGTTCTTCTACGGTGCAACGCTGTATGCGTGTAGTCTCCCATCCAGGCGCTTGATCGAACTGGTTCACGCAGGTGAGAAAGGGAGGAAGGTCATCAAGGAGAGGCCCCTCAAAGGAAACTCCTTATCAAAGTAAAATCTTTATCAAAGAAAACTCCTTATCAAAGGAGCCCATCCTTCACAAGTAGAATGATCACCCGGAAGAAAATATCCAAGACCAGGGGGAGGAGGAACCTCTTCCAACTCTACCTGAGTATGCAGGAGGAGAAATGTCAGAGTGAGGGGAGAGACCAAGACGATGTCTATGTGGATTCTCCACACGGGATTCATTCAAACCACCAAACTGCTGTCCACTCAAGAGAAAACGCCCACATTATGCACCTAGAAAAACAAGTCAAAATAAAATTGGAAGAGCAATCTAGCTTACTCTCCATCAAGGGGATTGACAGAGTGGATATCCAACAGAAGAAAGGAAAACATTCAATCATATGTATTCATTATATAAAAAACATGTGCATGAAAAATTTGTTTTGTAATTATTTACATCAATTAATTTATGCAAAAATACCAGCCTGTAAAAATTTCCTGAAAAATAATTACTGCGCTGATAAGGTACGAGGTTCTTGTATGTTTCGACATACCCAGGACAATGTCAACTCAGGAGGTTTTGGAGAAAGTAAGGATGAGCATCTGGATGATGTATTGAAGTTATTGTATGATAAAAATATTTGTGTGAACTATTTGTTGGGCTTTTGTAACCTAGGTTATAACTGCAAGAGGGTGCACAAATGTAAAAGTAGGAAATTCATTAACCTTATAAGTATCCTTCCGAAGTTTTATTTGGATAATATTTTAGTCAACCATAGTTTGTATGGGCAACTCTATAGCAACCAAAGAAAGCTTTCCTCAGATATGAACAAATTGAAGGATGCCTTAATTATCCTTAGTGGAGAGAAGTACCAAGAAAAGACACCTTTGTCTGCAACATCGAGTAATCTAAAAAACGATAAGGAAATATTTCCGACAGATGATACATCTTTGAGGAATTCAGATCATCAGCACCTACAGCAACACCAACGGGGAATCAACAGTGATACGCAGAGATACCGCGGTGGAGGTTTATCTCTTCAAAAAGACGACCAGAACGATAGACCTGAGGGAGGTGGGAGTTATCCAAATGGTTCAAATGCACAGAGCAACGCCAGGTATTACCATTCCAAAGTGGGGGGGAGTGGTGGTACTGACAATTTTGAAGATTATGTCCACCCTGGTGATAAAATCACAATGGCTAGTCGAGACAACGAAAAGGGATTCACAAACAACAGGGTGGGTACAAACGCTGAGAAGAGGAACCAAGAAAATGTGATGACCATCCCAAATATATACGACATAAACAATAATATTATCCCAAGTGAAAAAATAAAAATTTTTATAATCAAGTGTAATCAAATTTCCCACTTGTACTTATCCATTTTGTATGGAGTATGGGCCACGGGAAAAAACAACACAAGGAAATTTATCAACCTCTTTAAGGAAAATTACACCATCGTATTTCTTTTTTCCGTTAATGAAAGTGGAGGGTTTCAAGGTTATGCAAAGATGGTAACTGTACCGATTAAAAATCTGTATGAAAATTTATGGGGACCCATATCAAATAGATTGGGGGGAAATTTTCGCATCCAGTGGATAAAAATTGCCAAAATTGATTTTGATGCATTTAGGAATATGAGGAATCCGTGTAACGATAATTTGCCTCTGAAAAAAAGTAGAGATGGAACTGAGTTGCCTCTAAATTTGGCCTCCATCATATGCAATAGGATCTATGCTTTACCAAGTGAAGACTTCCTCGCAGGCACCATTTATGAGTACAAGCGCAGGATAAACCATGCCGCCTTTTTTCTGAATTTGCACAAACAGGGTTTGCTCAACAGCAACACCGTTTGGGACATGCGCATATATTGCCTCAACAAGCAATCCGACTGCGAACGGATTACCTTCATCGATGGCACGGAACAAGCCATTGGGTAGGAGCCAATCCGCGGTCAAACTACAACGCGACAACGATGCGCTTTTCCTTCGAGGAAGAGTAACATCACACGCGCGAAAAACAATTTGTTCCTTATGAAGAGTAAAAGAAATAAATCTTTGCGCGTGATAACCGTGCGCATTCCCCATTACTTTACTCCAAATGTAGGGATTATCATAAAAAATAAAAATAAAAATAAATAAATAAATAACAAAAGGAAATACAAAAAAGAGCAATTTTCCTTCCGACAGAGCAAAAAAAAAAAAAAAAAAAAGGATACTATATAAGAAACAAATTCAACTGAGTAGGTGTGTTTTCATATAGGACGGGGCGTGTTTAAAAAATAAAAAACGGGCACCGCTCTTGCCCGTCCTCTTACTGCAAAAATGTTTTCAATAAAACGTCAACCATTTTTTTTGTGCGTCACATAGCGAAGGGATAAGAAGCCAGTTGGAAAGAAATTGCTTATTCCATGAGAGAACAATCGATATTTGGAAAAAGAAGAGAAAACTTCCCAAGTCGTTGTTTAGGGACTTATAAGTATACCATTATCAATTTTTAATGATAAAGGGAAAAAAAAAAAAAAAAAAAAAGGTTACCTTCTTAAGTGAAAGGGAGAGCAAACCTTACCACAAATCCTGCAGACGAACAAACGTACCCATTTATACATTTACACGGAAATGTATTTGCGTGTAAAAATTCCCTTTCCAGCTAGCGAAAACGTGTTCTTATGAAAACGACGCCCCTCGGATCCCTGCTAATTTTAAATAGGTATTGTAGCAATTTTGAACGAAAAAATTTGTATAATATTATTTTCCCCTTTGCCCATTTCAAGCCCTTACTTTTTTTTTTTTTTTTTTTTTTTTTTTTCACCTCTCTACATACCTCGCAAGTCAGTTCCTTTTAATGTTCTTCACTTCATCCTTATGTATAGTAATGTATGTACCATTACGTGTGGCATCTCACTTTTTTTTTTCCGGTTCACTGTATTGTCACTCTTTACACCTTTTTTTTTTTCGCGTGACAGCGTGTACGTACCTCCCTGTGCGAAATTTTCCACCCCTACATGAAAACTGTTCACCATTACCCACGTGTAACTTCATAATTGCAACGTAGAAGCGTGGCAACGTGGCAACGTGTCGACGTGGCAATTGCTTAACCTCTTAACTTTGCAACTTGCCTCCCCCCCCCTTGACAAAATATGCGCCAACTCAGTTATTTTCACTTTCTTTTGTTTTTCGCCCTTTTGAACCGGTCGATAAAATTAACAAGGAGCTTCAGCTTCTACCACAACTTGGAGCACTCGAGCGCCCCCACGTACCTGAAGAAGAAACCCAACATGGTTTACGACCTCATAGTCATTGGAGGCGGAAGTGGTGGCATGGCCGCGGCTAGGCGAGCAGCCAGGTGGGTTCTCACAGAGGCGAAGCCCTCGTAAACAAACGAAAGGGTTCACTTCCGTTTGCATACACGTTATAATATTCGCCAACATATTTATCATAATGAAAATTTCCACGCACACACTTGTACACACACTTATATACACACTTATACACACACTCACATTCCAGGAACAAGGCGAAAGTTGCGCTCGTGGAAAAATCCTACTTGGGAGGCACCTGCGTGAATGTGGGCTGCGTGCCAAAGAAGGTAGAGGCTGTGAAAACCGGTGGAGATGAATCTTCCCTCTGTTTCAGATCTACCCAAATGTGGGGATAGCATTTATCTGTAGTGGAGAGCAAATGTGCTACTAGGTAGTATACATCCTTCCCCCATTTCTCATGGCCCTTTTTTTTTTGTCATTTCGGTTTTCCTTTTCCTCCCCGTCCCACCAGATAATGTTTAATGCTGCGTCCATTCACGACATCCTAGAAAATTCGAGGCACTACGGATTCGATACACAGTTCTCCTTCAACCTGCCGCTCTTGGTGGAAAGGAGAGACAAGTACATACGCAGGTTGAACGATATATATCGGCAAAATTTGAAGAAGGACAACGTGGAGTATTTTGAAGGCAAGGCCAGTCTGTTAAGCGAAAATAAAGTTTTAATAAAAAAGGTAAAACAACAAGGCCATCATTATGATGATCAGGAGGATGATGAAGAACATTATTATGAAGAAGATGATGAGGGTGATGATGAGGGTCAAGTGATCGAAGGGAAGAATATTCTCATAGCAGTAGGTAATAAACCAATCTTCCCAAATGTGAAAGGAATAGAAAATACTATTTCAAGTGATGATTTTTTTAAAATAAAGGAAGCCAAAAGAATAGGAATCGTAGGTAGCGGTTACATAGCAGTGGAACTCATTAACGTTGTTAAAAGGTTAGGAATGGAGTCGTACATTTTTGCAAGAGGAAATAGACTCCTCCGAAAATTTGATGAAACAATTATTAACGAATTAGAAAACGATATGAAAAAAAACAACATCAATATTATTACCCATGCTAATGTAGAAGAAATTGAAAAAGTGAAAGAAAAAAATTTAACCATTTATTTATCAGATGGTAGAAAATATGAACACTTCGATTATGTGATTTACTGTGTTGGTAGATCTCCAAATACAGAGGATCTAAATTTACAGGCACTCAATATAAAGACAGAAAAAAATTATATTATTGTAGATGATAATCAAAGGACAAATGTCAAACATATTTATGCTGTGGGCGATTGTTGTATGGTGAAAAAGAAACAAGAAATTGAAGATTTGAATTTATTGAAACTTTACAATGAAGAAGTATACTTAAAGAAGAAGGAGAACACCTCTGGCGATCAATATTATAATGTGCAGTTAACCCCAGTGGCTATTAATGCAGGAAGGTTGCTAGCCGATAGACTGTTCCTTAAGAGATCCAGAATAACCAATTATAAGTTGATACCTTCTGTTATCTTTTCTCATCCCCCAATTGGAACTATCGGATATTCAGAACAAGAAGCTATTGATATATATGGTAAGGAGAATGTGAAAATTTACGAATCCAGATTTACAAACTTGTTTTTCTCTGTTTATGATATGGACCCTGCACAGAAGGAGAAAACTTACCTCAAGTTGGTTTGCGTTGGTAAGGAGGAGTTAATTAAGGGCCTTCATATTGTCGGACTCAATGCAGACGAAATTGTACAAGGATTTGCTGTTGCCTTGAAGATGAATGCCACGAAGAAAGATTTCGACGAGACCATACCTATACACCCCACAGCTGCAGAGGAGTTCGTCACCATGCATCCCTGGATGAAGTGAGTTCCCTCTGGTAATAAGAAGGGCCATCCCTCTTTCCCAATTTGGCTGCTTCGCTGGTGCGATATACCTTTTTGGTTCACCATTTTGTGTGCACTTCCAATAATTAATAGATTCTTTGCATTGCGAACCTTCCCCTCATCTTTTTTTTAACTCGTTAAATCGATCAATCTGTGAGCAGGGCACCACTGCGAAATAAGTCGCCAGTGTTTTTTTGCCCATCGCTACACCACTTTCCACATGGAATATTTAAAAAAAAAAATTTTTCTTTTTTTTTTTTTTTTTTTTTTTTTTTTCCTTTTCGTTCGACGTAAAAGGGTTAAAAACGCGCTTAAAAAGGCATTTAAAAAAAAGCTGTAAAAATGGCCATACACAAATGTGTGCAGAAGAAGAAAAAAAAAAAAAAAATGGCTCCTATATATACATGCGTGGTAAACATTTTCCTGGTGCAAGGGTGTCCTTCCAACCATGGCATGAACACATCGCTGATGTGGGCGAGCAAATTTGTTAGACCCCTTTCAAAAGGGGTGCCCATCCAGAATCCGACCAGGTGTACAAGTAGAAAGGTGGCAAGGAGCCTTAAAAAGTTAAAGCCTCCAATTGGTGTCGTCTCCCTATATCTTACGGTTTGGCATTCTTGTAGTATAAGTACGACTTGGCAATGGCATGGCTGCACAAATTGTTGATGTTATCATTTAGCAAATTATTGCTCATGGTTAAGACGTAGGGGAAAAGTAAGGAGGGCTGTGGGATATTTTTAAAAATATTCTGCATGTTAATATCTTCTTCGTTTGTTTCTTGATTTTCATGCTCAATTTTATTTTTCTCTTTTTCAAGTTTTTTCTTTTCTTGGTAAATTTTTTGTGTCTGCAGTTGCTTGAAGACGTCCTTCTTATATTTTATCATTTTGTCTTGTTCCGTTTTTAGCAACTCAAGAGATTTGCACGTATCGTGGATGTAGCTCTCCAGAGAATCCACTTCCTGTGTATTTAAGTAATCCATAGAGGAAACAAAATTCTTGTTTTTATTTTTAAGTACCTTTAAAAAAAGGGAATTTAAAATCGAATTTTTTATGCGAATGGGTATTTTCTGCAAAATGGTTTTACTGTTCAGTTCCTTCTTCTTCAACTCAACATTCAAAATATCATTAAACTGATTAAATGTGCCATTTTTTATTTGATTCCTTATTTCAAAAACCACATCGACATCTATTTTATATGCAGAGAAGATTAATTTTCCATATTTTTCACTAAAGCAAAGGACAAAGGAGTTTTTGTTAATTAGGGAACACAACAAGAGTGTGGCCAACACATCTTTCTTTTTGATATCGCAAATGTTGATGTAAAATCCAAAGGGCGTTGTATCGAAATTTAATTCTGCCATAATATTAACATAATCATCATAATATGTGTTTACATCACTTATATATTTTTCTCCCTCTTCTTCATATTTATTTTTATTAAAATATAGGGCTAAATTATTTAGCAATTCGGTTTGTCTTTGTTTTGCAAGCTGATACTTGTTTGTGATTTTGGAGATTTTGTCTATGCATATATCTTCAATGTTGCACACACAAAATGATTGATTAACTTCTACAACGTTTAATTTTTTGGGATCGTTTTTTTTATTTTTTTTCCTGTCCTTTGCTGTATCTTTTCTTTTTTTACCATCGTCGTCATCCTCCTCATCATCATCATCATCGTAATCGTCCTCATCATCGTCATTGTCTTCGTCGTCATTTTTCCTTTTATTACCCGTTCCATCTTCTCCTTCTTCGTTATTTCCAGTTTTACCCTTTTTTTTTTTTTTTTTTTTTTTTTTTTCTTCACCATTTTTTATGTAATATCCTAGCAACTCTCCTCTCAGATCTTTGTTTTTGGCTATCTGACTGATGACCACACTGTTTAGCACAATTTCAAAGTCATCTCCTTCTGTCGAGCTATCACTGTCAATGTCTTTTTCTTCCTGTGCGTTTTCGATTTTCTCCTTTAACTGTTCCAGCTTCTCCGCTTCTGCTTCCTTCTTCTCCTTGGCCTCCGTTTGGGCCCTCATGTGGGGGGGTACGTACTTCATTGTGCCGACACGTGATGCTGAGTGGTGCGTGCAGACGATTACCTAACTCCGGCTATTTTGCAAAAGGGAAGGGAAAATGCCGTTTGTCTATGAGTGCGGCAAAAGTGTACCTGCGCGCCAAGTGAAGAGGCGTAAGGTGTTTTCTCCTGCTCTTCCTTGAGGTACGGGAAAAAAAACTCAAATGTCGCACCCAGAATAGTCAAAACTGCAATTTAGAAAAAAAAAAAAAAAAAAGCAATACAACTAAAAGCAACACAGCAAAACAGAACAATAATATAACTTATCAAGAAAATGGTAGCGAAACAAACTTTTAATTTTTTTGTACTCAAAAAAAAAAAAAAAAAAAAAAAAAGGATGAATTAATGGGCTGAAAATTTAATTCCGGTGAGCATGACACATGCTGATGCAAACCCCTACGTGCATACGCATCTACATCGGCACATCCCTACGCGAGCACAAGGAGGGGCAAACTATGTAACAACGCGTCAGATGTCCACGAAAATCAGTAGGGTAATGCAAAAATTGTTGTTTTAGCAGAACCAAGCAGGGGTGTAAATTTTTCTTTTTCTTTTTCTTTTTTACGCGGGGTGGGAGGATGAATTTCCCTTTCTATGAACCCTCGGCCAAGGCTGATATTGCTGTTCTGTTATTGGGTTACTAATTTAACGAAAATGCAAAAGAATAAAATTAGGCAAAAATGTACCATCAAAATATAGGATGGGGAGTATATGTGAACATACATAATACGCTGGGGGTGTTGGTCAATTTAGGGTATTCAGCGCTGTGACATTACATTTAACCATGTCAATAAAAAAATCGTATGAAAAGAAGGGGGGGGGGGAAGAAAAAAATTTTAAAGTGTACGTTATATATAATGCGACATATTTATGTATTTCATTTTATGTAATTTTATATTTGGTATCTACATATCCTTCTGCGTTTTTTTTCTTTTTTTTTCTTCCTTTTCGTAGTTGAAGGGTTACTTTCTCCTTATGTTGGTAAAAATGGCCTACGCTGAAACGCGTGGTTTTTGCTTATGCTTGTGCTTAATACGCAGGGAAATGTATGCAAATGCGTACCGCGCATAAATACATATGTATTTTTATTATGTACATTTATTTTCCCTCCGTGAAGTGATGATTGGGGAGTAAGAACGCGCGCGAAAGAAAAAAATGAAGTGAGAGTAAGAATGAAATGGGAAGAAAACATTATCTGATAAGAAAAAAAAAAAAGATGAAAAGGAAAACCGAAATGAAAAAAAGGGGGCGCAACGGCATAAAGTAAAAAAAAAAAAAAAAGAAAAAAAAAAAAAACAGGTTACAGTCAGGTTCAGCATACAATGCGCGCTATGCGAAAATTTAGCCGAGAAAATGGCGTGCGAACAAGTGACACCGGAAGTGGCAAACAGGCACCGCGTGGTCTTTCGCCTGGCCGCTTTTCTTTGCCGCTTCCCTTCTGCAGTGGAAAGGCTGCCCCTCTTTTATAGTTCGTATCGTTGACGCAATACTTGGTGCAGGAAAAAATAATCACGGGATTGTGAAATCAAAAAGAGGAGGGGGCAAGCTGTTTTCCCTTGCGCACGCACGCACGTAAAGTTGGTGGATGGCACGTACATATGTATGTACGCACTTATGGGCGTATGCGCGCATACCGAGGTGGGCCTTCCTTCACACACGATTAGCATGCGTTTTTTTCCACCCTCTTGGGCCAAAACACCCCACTTGTTAGACTTTCTCCTCTCCGTTTTTTTTTTTTTTTTTTTTTTTTTTTAAACTAACCACTTTTTTCGCATAAAGTTGGGAAATCTACATTAGTTTTCTATCCGTTTAGAAATGATCAATTTTTTTTTTTTTTTTTTTCCGCTGTTTGAAATATGAACAATTGGAAAAAGGGAGCGTTGTAAAAGGGGCAAGTTAAATCGGTAAAGCGGAAAATTTGTGGAGAAGCGAAATTGCGAAACGGTTAAGTTGCCAAAATGGTGAAACAGAAAATACCCCATTAGGTGACACGCATGAATTAATTTTCCCGAAGGTTTGGATTTGGTTCACACAATGTGAAATTTTGGTGATTTTTTTTTTTTTTTTTTTTTTTTTTTCCTCTCATCTACATGTGTGGTTTGATTTCACCTCACATGTTTTTCTTTTTCGTATTTTGTACCATTGTGTCGACGTGAGGTACCACGCAGTTTAACCTGACGTCGTCGCGTTTTTCGAGTTCCTCTCCAATGGAGCAGTCTGCAGGTATAATCTTTCTCGATGGCAGACGCAGTGCGAATGTCAACCCAACGGCAACATTAGCCACCACCCCCAGTGTATATACAAAAGCGATTGCTTGATGATACCTCCACGCCCTACTTTGTTCACTTGTGTGAGACCATATCCCCATTACACTCACTGCTGCTGTCATTCACTTCCTCCCTTGGTAGAGTTACATCCGAGGGATTTGTCAAGGAGGACCAGTGAAGCATTTTCTTCGTCAAAGCAGGGGTATGTACTTAAGGGTGTGCACGCCTGGATGGCTCGTCGACGGTTGCGCGGTGTAATATCTGAGTGCTTACACAACGCGACATGTCGACAACTTGGTATCCTGTCATGCAAACATAAATAACAATTCAATCTGTTGACCGCTTAATGTGCACTTATTTTATTCTATTATTATTATTATTAATTTATTTTATTTTTTTTTTTTTCACTTGTCCCCCCAACGTCGATGTACCCCTTCACGCATGCCCCTCTTGGAAATATCAGCAGCGAAGAGGTTAGCGAAGAGGTCAACGAAGAGGTCAGCGAAGAGGTCAGCGAAGAGGTTAGCTTCGAGGAGCTAAAAAAAAAAGTCAAGGATTTGGAGCTGCAGCTCGAGTACGAAATAAATCGACACGAGGCTGAGGTGCAGGAGAAGTAAGAGGAAAAAAAAAAAAAAAAAAAAAAAAAAAAAAAAGAAAAAGAAAAAGAAAAAGAAAAAGAAAAAAGAAAAAGAAAAAGGCGAAAAAAATGTGCCAAAAAGGCACAACAACTGTTGTGATGACGTGTAAAAGGCAACCCCTTTCGACTCGCTCGAATTTGTGCAAACCCGCACATGTCTATGAATTACCAAGAACAACCACGCGGCCTCATTCACAATGACCCCCTGGCACAGAATAATCTGGGCACATAGGCCCTGATATCTCCTACTCACCTCCTCGTTCTTCCCACCAAATGAGCAGAGAGGAAAACATAAAATCACTGGAAGAAAAAATAAACGAGTTAGAGAATTCGAGAAAAGAAGCCGAGGAAAAGGATGAAGCGGTCCTAAACATGAGCGAACAGCTCCTTATTTTATCGAACAAGTATGATGTCTTGGTGAAGGAGTCGAAGCTACAGGAAGAGGAACTGAAACATTTAAAAAATAAAAAAAAATACAGAAACGATAAAACGAATGAGTTTATAATTACACTAAAAAAACAAAATGAAGATTTTAAAAAGGACAATGAAACTCTAACGAACAAATATTCCGATTTGCTTACGGAAAATAGTGGCCTTAAATGCTCCTACAAAATGCTACAAGAACAACTGCAGGAGAGTCAAAAGAATTTGGAATTGTTAAAGATGCATAATACAAAGGTGAGTTATGCATTTCGGATGGAAAGTGATATTTGTAACGTGAGCTCCTACACGATGTTCTCCTTCATCGACAGGTTCATGAGGTTGTTCGATTTGTTAACCTGCACCCCACACAGGGGATACGTCAATACATGATCTTCTCTCCACACACACATATAATACACTCTACAGGAGTTTGACGAGAAAAGCGCCCTTCAAATTTTAAATCTCGGAACGGTTAGAAATTTTTTTTTTTTAACATGTGAATGATTCATACCTTTTCCAAATTTCAACATCATCTTATTTTTAAAAAACTCAACCTTCTTATACTATGGGTTTACTATATTTAAGGGGGGGGGGAGTTGAGGGAGGTTGTCCTGCTCATCTGCATATGTGTGTGTTTTAACCTTTCCTACGTGATGAATCCACTAAGTGTGTTCTTTCTCCGTACTGTTATTCTCTTCATTTTACTTTTACCCCTTCCCTTCTGCACTCATCCCGTTCGTCCAATTTTCAGGGCCTACTGAACAAGAGCATCTTCAACAAAGGTACCATCGCGTGTTGCATTTTTCTCTTTAAGCTCAGTTGGGCTTCCCACTTTTCACTCTCCTAATTTTCCTTACAGATGGAAAAGAAGCCAATCCACTCAAACTAGAAATAGAATACAAAGATATGATAATAAAAAAATTGCTTCGGAAGAGGATGACGCAGGAGATGATGAAGGGAATGGACCAAAGCAACAATGGGAGCTGTAATGGGAAGGAAAGTACAGTGGGAAAGGATTCCGACAAAAAGGGGAAGGAGTGTGCAAATGAGGGGGATTCCCCAAACAATAATACCTTTAATCACAATGGGGAGCAACTAATTACATTCGAGGTTAGTCTTTAAGAAAAGTGCGGTGAATTGTCTTTCCTTTACATCAAATCATATTTCGTCCTATTTCTATTACATCGCCATGGATTTACCTCTGTCCATCTTACATTGTTTCTTTATCCTTATAAATCCTTCACTTGTGTGCAGAAAAAACTGGAGGAACTATACCAAAAGTGTTTGGAATCACAGAGCGACAATGACCAATTGAAGGTGGGGAGAGAAGAAACAACGGGAAACGGCGTGAACACCGACATCGACATTGCTATAGCTGTGTCTGCACTAGCTCGGCTTTTTACATCCCGCATGGTCACCTCGCGTTAATACCACATGTGTATATCCCCCTTCGCAGAACAAAATTAAAAAGTTGACTGATCATATAGATGAGCTGAAAAAGGAAAACGCGGATTTGATAGGAATAATCGTAAGTGATTTTGCCTCCCCCCCCCCTCGGTTTTTCTTGCCAATCACATGTATCGAATAAATATAAAAATGAACCCTCATTTTTGCAT